>NW_027466081.1:6312500-6460000 GCF_046127955.1 Nelusetta ayraudi | reverse complement strand
CTTTTGGGGGACGAGAAGAATAAACAAATGTTGTAATATATGTGATAGTGAAGATAAAGACTTATAACAAAGTTCTACAGCCTGTATATACATTGGAAAAATAGGGCTTTTGATCAGTAGGTGCAGGAAAATACGTTTATACATGTAAAGTCTTTTTTCAGAGACTGTAATTTATCTAATTTGATATACAGTGAAATGGGGCTAAAGGTGTTCATTCTGTAAATGCTCACACGTGAAGTTCTATGACGGTTTTCCCTTCATTTTCGTTTGTGGTTGTTTCGCGATCGAAATGCTTTTTATTCTCCCCCTCTCGCCCCCTAGAGGCTGAAACCGGGGTGTTTGCTACGAACAACAAATAGTTTCTACACAAGCAGCCGTTTTAAGGTACTCCATTCCCTGCGTTCCTCCCCCTCTCTTTGCTGTACCCTGGAGAATCTATATTGATCAAGCACATATCAAAAACACATGTGCCAGTGTTGGACGTTACATGCCTTAATATAGACACGTTTTTGTTTCCTTTCTCTCTTCTTCTTCTTTTTTCCTTTTTGCTAAAAATTCAATTTGACTTGACTCGATGGCGTCTCCACAGCACAGGGTGTGTTAATGTATTTCTCTCCCTCATTTTAAGCATAATTTTGTAATGGTAACCAGGGTCAAAGTTATGCAATAATAATAATTAATAGTGCCTCACATTGCAAAAACATGTAATATCAGCTAGTTCTGACTTCAACGCGTGTGTTGTCAAAAATTTCTGACTAAACTAGACACATTTCGATTTGTGGAAAGAACAAAATGATACAAAAAAAAGAAAGAGTCGAATAAGCACAGACGATATTATGCAAAGGGCGGACCTCCAACGTTACACTTTCCTTTCTCACACCGAGCCTTACGCAGTCGTGTGAAGCGCAGCATCCTCCCCACAACACTCTCACGGGCTGTTTATAGCTGCCGTTGTTATTACTTTTCCTGCAATAAGCCACTTCCTCTGAGGGGAGCTGAGCCGAGCCGAGCCGAGCTGAGCCAGGTCAGGCCCAGCCGGGGGGGGGGTCGGTCTCTCTCTCCGCATTGCAACTTCATCAGATGAATTCAGCAAAAGTGTCTCGGCGGAAGACAATAACGAGTCGTGCTTACGGGGGGGAGGGGGGGGGGGAAGCCCCGTGGCCGGGGGGGGCTCCGACTGCGGCGACGCCCCCGTTCATGAATCCTAAGCTCTCTCTCTCTCTCTCTCTCTCTCTCTCTCTCTCTCTCTCTCTCTCTCTCTCTCTCTCTCCCTCTCTGTTTTTAAAAAAACACAAAAAAGAGTTTCATTGTAACATTTCAGTTCCTGGTTTTTTGGAATTTTTCAGTAGTGAAGCCAATGCCTTTGTTTCCAGTTTTTTGCTGATATTACGTACAGTAATTGTTGTTTCTGTATTTATGTAAAGTGAGTGTAGTGTAAATATATTCAGATCTTTTCATAATTTACCGTGGGGACAAAAAAAAAAAATTGTGATATTGCTCAGCGTCGCTTCAAAAGGGAGATTCTGCTCACGGAATTCCACCTATGTATAGAAGAAAAGCAAAATTCTTAATGCTGATATTTTTCCAAATTTTCAACAACGGTTGTCCTTTATTTTTTGTTTCTGTTACAATTTTTTCCTTTTTCTTTTCCCTCCAAGAGTTGTTTAAGTATCCAGTCAGTGTTTTTTGCCTTTTTCTCTGTATTTTTCATATGGATGGAGCTGTGAAATTTAAAAGAAAAAAAAAAAAAGAAGAAAAAAAGTTCAAACATATACATGTATATCAATATGAATGGAGGCATGAAGGTTAATAAAGTTGCATTTTGTATGGAAGACGGCCGTGTGGGGCTGCTGTTGTGTGCCGCGGGGATGGATGGAATGCGCTCTCGGTGACAGTCTTTGACATCCGAGCGCGCGGCTAGCATTCTGTGGCGCTCGGAAACCTGACGCCATCAGGAGGCGCGGCGTCTCCACTGCAGCACAGTCGGCTAAGTTTACACTGAGTACTTCTGAGCCACCCCAAAAAAACAACCAACCCAAAATGCAACGTTAAAAAACGACATTACTCACGAAAAGTTGTATTATGGTGAAAAAGTTCTCGCTTTTCTTCAGCTTGACCTGTTTGTTCAAGCACAAGCTGGGTAGAGCACAACAGAAATCAGCTACCCGTCATGTGACCTTTCCGTCAATCGTCGTCTCTGATGTCAGAATGCGAGCAGCACGATGCAGAAGTAGAAATTGTCTTTGAACCAGGACATGTAGTGGTTGAGTCATGGATCAGATACTGTTTGTGTTTGGGATTTTTTTTTTTTTTCGGTTCATCATGTTGTTTTATGCAGCTGGACGTGTGAATTGCATTCATAAGCTCCTCGAAGGTCAAACTAAGTTCACCTGTAATGGTTATAGGCCTTTTTTTTTTTTTTATTATAAAATTTCATCCCAAAACAAAATATCTGGAACTCGTTTTGCGTATTTGCAGCGCAGTCTAAGGCTCCTTGTGTTCTTTTTCTCAACTCGGGGAGGTTCCTCTGGTTAGACCTGATCCATTTCGAAACGGCACGCAATCATTCTCCTATCGAGCAGCTTTCATTCAAGGGAAAACGCCCAGCGCGACCTGTGCGCACGGTGCTCGATCACAAGCGGCCCCTGGATGGATGTTTATGTCAGCCTGCGAAGGATTAAGATAATTACTAAAGCAGGCTTTCACTTCCTGCTCCCCAAAGCATTCCGCCGCGCCGCGTATATATATCATACAGGTGATTTATTACTCTGAGGGAGGGGTGGGTGGTGGTGGTGGTGGTGGTGGTGGTGGGGTGCCGTACCCCGCGGACCGCGCCGCTCAAGAAGAGTCCGGTCGGAAGAGGCGGAAAAAAACCAAAGCGGAGCGATATTGCGGCTCTCTCAGCAGCGCAGACAAGCTCGGGCAACGTCTCCGGCCTGTAAAAAGCTCCTCTTGGCACCTCGCGGCGGTGACTCATGTCAGGAATACTTTCCAGTAATTAAAAAAGAGAAATCTCGTTCTGCCTGCCTGACACGGACTTGTAAATAGGAACAAGTGCACGGAGGGTGTGGGCCCTGGGCCGACCTTGAGATAGAAATCTCTGCGCTTGCGGGTTCAGCTCGGGTCACCGGGATTCAAAGTATTTGCACAATCTGCTGGTGTCAGAAAAAATGATTATTCATCTTTGTCTCCACCTGTTAGCAGCTCTGCGGTCTGTGCCTTGACTCAGCTCGAACTTCGACCTTTGATTTAATATCTACAGAAAAAAAAACATTAACTTCTCAGTATTTAGCAGCATCTCATAGTTAGAAAGAAGATTAGGAGTCTTTTTTTGTTTTGTTCTGTGTTTTTCTTAAACCAGTATAAAATGAGAAAACCCCTGAGTAGAAGCACCTTCTGGGCTGATGTGTGAGTGTCTCGTCCTCCTTAATAGTGGATCAGCCCATCATAGAAATATAAAAAGCTTCTTGGTGAATGAAAACACAGCACATATAATTTTTGAAATGATTTTATCTAACTGAAAACACAATTTTTCTTTAGTTCCATTTCATGGATCCCTTTAAATGTTACACACTGGGCCTTTGAAACCGCTCTGTAGTTTATGTTATTGGCACGTAAGGAAAAGACAGATTCTCATAGCCTTATATAACAAACCACCCTCATTGATTGCAACTGAACCTGTAAAACCGAAACGCCCGCGGTGACCGGAGAGCGGTGACACATGCATGGCACACGGAAGCTCGAAAAAGTAAAGTAGAAAAATACTTTGATTTTGTACAAATTGAAAAAGAGAAATCAAAAAAAACAAAACTTAGGGTTACATTCAACACACACGGGTTGCATATGCGCTGCGCACGTCGCAGTGCTCTGCCACGGCAGATGACTGTAGACGGCACAAACCCCCCCTCGCTGAGTCCATTTGAATTTGATCTCGTACCTTGACAAAATAAATTAAAACAAAGCGTTCTGCTGTTCATTCAATTACACAAATAAAAGGCCTGTGATTCCTTAAAAATCAAGATTTCATATCTTAAAAGAGTTGATAAAAAAATTACACAGAAAAAAACAGAGGCTTTAGGAATAATATCTGTTTAAAATGATTACAAGGAAAGTTGTTAATTATTTCAACAAAAAGTGAGGGGGGTGGGGTGGGTGGTGGTGGGGGTGGGGACTGAGGGAGCTTCAAGCGCGCTGTAAAGAGTAATTTCGGCAAAGCATCAGATAAAAGAACATCGTCCCAAAGGGGCAGCCTTGTTTTTCATCCATCCACAGGAGAGGGAAAAAAAGCAGTTAAAGGCACTTTCAAAAGGTCTTTGAATACCTGGATCGTAGTCAAAGAAAGCCAAACCTTACACAGATGTTCAGACTGGCGGCTGCTCAGTCCATGGAGGCGAAAAAAATAAAAAAATAAATAAAAAGGAGAAAGAAACTCGTCTTACAAACGTCACTTTGAAATCCCTTATGAAGAAAAACCGTCAGTAAATATGATGCGCCGGTGCCGTAAGAAGATGCCCTCAAGTTCTGAAACACAATTTTTAAAGTCGGCATGGACGAGCCTCAACACGTTGAACGTCCATGAGGGAGAAAATAACTCAGCGCCTCTCAAATCTCCAATGAGAAGTTGTCATAACACGGGCGGGAAAATAAGTTAGATTAAAAGGGGAATTGAATTAATAAAATGCTATTTATACAAAAATAATATCTTGGTAATTGAATTGATGTCTCATGAGTTAATTTGAGTCTGTTGCGACTGAAGTCTGCCAGCGATACCATCGAGCTGACATCACATGGCTCAAATAACAAAGACTAGCTTTGACCAGTTTTTGGAAGGGGAAACCCCAAAACATGCTTTCATACAGCTTTAATATATTACCTCACCACATTATGAATGGATGCCTCGGCCATCTGACCTGCTGAGCACTGATGACTTGTGTCTTACTGTGTTGGGCAGCAGCTAGTGCGACGTTAAGTTGTTAAAGTCAATTCACTAAATGTGCATAATTGATATAAAGTATTTTGCATTTTGCTGTACAGTGAAAAAGTGTTGGCAAAAACGTTTTAAATTATTATTTTCATACTAAAAAAACAAATCCTGTAGTGTAGGTGTGGAGTTAAATCGTTTTTGAGTATATACGATAAAATTACTGGAAGGTCGATGTTATTCCAAACACGGCCACCGGGGGACTGAGGAGAACATCCGATTTGATATTCTCTTAAGTAGATCGTAGTGCACACTGGGTGGTAGTGGGAAGGAAGCCTGACAGGGAGCGACTTGGCCGAGCCGGCAGCTACGAGCTCTGGTGTCGCTTCATGTGCAGGGCCAGGTGGTCCGAGCGGGAGAAGCAACGGCAGCACACGGAGCACTGGAACGGCTTGGCGCCCGTGTGTTTCCTGAAATGGCGCGTCAGCTCGTCAGATCGGGCGAAGCGCCACTCGCATCCCTCCCAGGAGCACACGTACGGCCTCTCTCCTTCAGCGAGAAAAACAAAGAGGGGAAAAAACAGGCCAAATGAGGCTGCAGCAGGTGCATCGCTAGCGTAGCGTAGCATAGTGTAGCATCCTTTCATGACGTTTTTTCTTTTAATTTTTATCGGTCTCGTATTATATCCATTTCTGATCGTTGCTGATTGCACGGTTAATCTGAATTTTCAAAAAAAAAAAAAAGAAAAAAAAATCCATCATATTTAGCCCTGTGTTAACAGCCACCTGCTGTTTCAGCTTCCTGCTGGGACAGTCGACCTTCCCCATGTTTGATGAGGGGACCAACGTTTGTTTTTTTTTGTGGGACCCTCACCGGGCTGAACCAGCACCAGCTATCAGTGCTCTTTGTGACATCACAAAGGGGTGATTGCAGAACTGCGCGCACACTCCGAGAAATGGAGCAAGCAGCAAATGCAAAATATGGACTTTTTTTTTCTTAGTTGAGACGCGTTTTATTAGAAAACATCGACAAGGGGACTTCTCCATAATATATGTGCCCTCTGAGGAGTCGTTTAAAATCACAGCGTGTTCTGTTTTTATTTTTTCTTTGCAGCCCCTAAATTTAGGTTTCAAATGGTTTGACAGGTTTCATCTGATTTGACAGCAACAAGACACCAGGCTCTGCCTGTCAGCAGCGGAATGAATCTACCTGTCAAAACCTTTTTCTGTCCTCACCACTCTCACCCCAATATGAATAAGGATGACATTGATTTTATTTAGACAGGTTTTTTTTCTCTCTCTCTCTCTCTTTTTTTTTTTTTTTTTTTTTACCTGTGTGGGTCCGTAGATGAGCTTTTAAGTGGGACGACTTGGTGTAAACTTTTCTGCAACCTGGAGAAAAAGACAGCTCATTAAATATCGCAGCTGCGTCCTGCGTCCCCAGCGTTAAAAATAGAGCCGTGACTCACCCGGAACGTCACAGTGGTGAATCCGCCGTCTCTCCAGATCAGGGTTGTTTTTTCTGCTGCTCTTAAACGGGGCCGACTGGGCCAACACCGGGGACCGCGGGCCGACGTGCGCAGCCGTCTGGACCGGGGTTAGGGTCGGCCGGCCCGAGCCTTGGACTAATCCGACAGTGGAGCCCTGGGCCCGAGCGGCAGTGCAAGTCTGTCCTGGGTCGGTGAGATCGTGGATGCGGAAATGCAACTTGGAAGCGATGGTGGCTTCGTAGGAAGGGGGCGGGGACAGGTTGTGGGAGAGCTGCTCTATCCCCCGGCCGGGACTGGAGGCGGTGGACTGTGGGGGCGACGGCGGCAGGTGCTGAGGCCTCTGCTGGCGGCCTGTCAGCTGGTAGCAGTCGCCCTGAGGGCCCCCCGGGGCTTTAGAACAGTGCAGGTTCCCCGCAGGAGGACTCAGGCAGGTGACGGGGACGGAGTTCAGCTGAGGCCCCTGAACTAGGTGCTCCAGGTCTGAGTTCAGCAGCTGGAACAGGGGGACTTCCGGGTAGTCCACCGCTTCCTGCTTGATCAGGAAGTTGCCGTCGCCAAACCCACCGGGGTAGTCCGGGAGCACCAGCGGCGGCGCCCCGTTCTCCTGACAGGTGCCGTGCGGCAGCAGGTTGTGGGCCGCTTCTCTTTTGATGCCCCTCATAGTCCTGCAGAGGCCCGGGTGCAGGTACGAGACGTCGGGGAGCAGCAGGCTCATGTTGACGCTGTAAGGGGGAGCAAAGTCCTCTGCGAAGGGCGGTTGCGGCAACAGGGGTTGTTTGGGGTTGGCTACTTCCTGTTGGTGCAGGTAGCCGTCCATGTCTGGCTTTGCCTGGAAGAGATTAAGTGAGATTAACAGCGGCAAAGTTCTGCGGGAGCAGAAGTTACCGTATCAAAGCTGAATCTTTCCACACGTGGAAAGGATGCTACAAAAGCAATAATAAAAAAAAAGTTGCATATCCACATCTGATTTCATCGTAGACCCTGAACGCCACAGTGCTCGTCTGCTGTTTTTCTCACTAAAATGAATCCAAACCTGAAGAGGGAGACACATTTTCTCCTCCTGCCTGAAAAAAATAGTGCCACTCAATTGCATGTGAGGTGCCCCCGCTGTGTAGCCACATCACCCCACCTCACTCACACACACACACACACACACACACACACACACACACACACACACACACACACACACACACACACTTCGGACTGTTGCTGTTACTGTTAAATGAACGCGTCCAAACGAAAAGCGGCGTCGACGCATCGCCTACCGCGCACGTTTTGCGTGTGTGTGTGTGTGTGTGTGTGTGTGTGTGTGTGTGTGTGTTCATTTTTTTGTGGGGGGAAAAAAAACGCGTTTCGCGTCCGCTTGCTTGTGATTCCGTCAACGTCAGCATCAGAAGAACGGGCGAATTTCGGTCACGTGTTCCGCGCGGACACGGCGGACCTTATAGCAAACAAACGCACGGGGCCCAGACTCGAGTTTTAAAACGCGACACATTGCAATTAATACCCTGATACGTTCGAAATGAGTGAAATCGCGACGCGACGCTGCACGATAAGGGACGATAAGAAAAATAGTTCCGTACCAAATGATAATCGCGATAGGAGGAAGTTCCCGCGCCGGCATCCTTGGCTTGGGACGGCACTTGTCCCTGATGTTGTTCACCTCTCGGGCCGTCGGCCGTCGGTGTTGCTCCGCTTCTCCGGTGGAACGGCGCGTCCTGCCCCGGAGCAGCCCAAACATTGGTCCTCACGGCGGCGGCCATAGACGCATGAACGGCGAGAAGGAGGAGGTGGAGGGGGAGGAGGAGGAGGAGGAGGACGAAGAGGACGAAGAAGAAGAAGAGGGGAGAGATGCCTTCTGTCAAACTATCCGGAATCTCTCCCACGTAAACAAAGCATAGGTGCACCTTTTTTCTTTGCCCCCCTACTTCCTGTGTGTGTTTTTTCTCGGCCGGAGTGCAGAGAAGGCAGCTGTCAAACGCTCATTCCGCCTGCTCCTGTCTTCTTCTTCTTTTTTTTTTTTTTTTTTTTTGCGCTGGCTTGTCAAATTACGCAACTGCGTGGAATCAGCGCGCCTCGCAGGGCGGGGCAGAGCGGAGCTGCATTCACAAAATAAACAGGGCAGGAAGGCAAAGGCAAGACAGGCAGGCAAGGCAGGCGACCGGGGATCCGTCTGCTGGTGGCCGGACGTGGTGGTGATCAGGTGGATGGACTGGAACCAGCTCCCTTATCTCTCTCTCCTCTGTCTCTGCTACAGTCGGGGAAGGTGATGGAGCAGCTCGTTCACAGATGTGACAGTGCAGGGGAGCACTTCCAGTGGACAGTGGAGCACTCTTCCCCAGGACCCCGTTGAACAAGATGACCTTTAAATTGGGATTGAAAAGAACAAGTGATTGACTCGAGAAAGTGGCTCTTTCTTGGCACGCGATTTTACAAAACACACACACACACACACACACACACACACACACACACACACACACACACACACACACACAAAAAATAAATAAATTTAAAAAAAAAAATCAACTTAAATCCTACTGGTTCTTTGATAGTGTCTCACCTGCCACTACACAAGGTGCAATTTTCTCATCATCCCCTCGCAGCGTAAAGTGCCCCCCCCCCCCTCCTCCTCTTTAGAGTCACTCCAGCACGCCTGGCTCCTGTGTGGCATGTTAAAAACGCCACTGCAGTGCAGCTGTCAGTCAGGGCTGCGCGCCTGATGCCAACATTCCTGAGCCAGCAGTGGAGCCTGCACGCACGCAGAAGCTGGCACTGGACGTTTCCATCAAAATAGCTCAGCATTTCACTCAAATGCATCATGTGACACGGACACATGGTCTGTTGGCGGCTCTCAGCTCTCCTGCCTGTCGAGGAAATAGTAAATGCAAGAAGGGGAGTCGAGACGAAATAGGGCTGAATTCTGTTTTTTTTCCTCTGGTTTTGCCCCGTGGTCAACCGGAAACGCCACATCGAGGCCATTTATTCTTTACACAACCTCTCCCCCTGAACTAAAACTGGTGGGATGTGCCCTTTAAATTTAGAGGAATCCCTCACATTCGGGCTTCGGCAACCAAAACTAATGGCTAATCCAACCTGCAGGCCCTCTTGAGACCACACTGACAACTTTATGCCTCAGATTAACGAGGCCGACCTCTGAGGCTGTCACGCACACACACACACACACACACACACACACACACACACACACACACACACACACACACACACACACACAGAAACACTCATATACACACGCATGCAGGTGCATTAGGCGTCAACCCATGTTAGCGATTCTGTCAGTGCGACATGCTGGAACTGGAAACACTGGTATGGTCTGGTGTTCTTGGCTCCGGTGCAGACAAGGAACAGCAGCACAATGATATGAGTGGATTTAAGTAAAAAAAAAAAAAAAAAAAATGCGTGTAAGGATTTTTATATGACATTTAGAGCCACTCCCATTCATGTTTCTCCTTCAGGCGGTTCCTGTCCTTTTATTAAAGAGGTTTAACTACATCCACCGTGGACATGACGGAACATGCCTTTTACATGTCTTGTTAGGAGGTATAAAGGAAGGTGTCCGGAGAGCATGAGTATGTGTTCCACCTTCTTGCTGGAGGTAATAGTTCCTGCTTTTATTTGGACTTTTAAATGACAGATTTTATTTTTGCCGTCGACGTGCACTCTTCTTATGGACGTCCTGTAAGAATAATAATATTCAAAAACTAATGACAGTTGCAAATGAAAGTGCTTTTAAAATGAGATTCCTCAAAAATACAGAGATATAAATTGTTAATTCACTGCTCACTGAGGTTTATTTTATTTGCGTCACAATATGAAAAGCAAGCAGTTCCAATCTTTCCTCTTTTATGTCGTCTAGAGAATAAGAGTGAATAAGACAACAGGACTTTATTGATCCCATAAAGGAAATTTTCATTGTCATTACCATTTTGTATAAAATTTAAATAACAAATGTTTCAAATACAATTTAAAAATCCTTTGAAAACAAACAAACAAACAAAAAAAAAAGATACTAAATTTACTGAAAAGTAGTCTGAAGCACATTCAAAATGCCCTGCTGCGTTATCTGTATTTCTGCTTGAGGGGCGCCACACAGCACAGGGCAACAATGCTCACATGTTCAACATTTTCTCATTGATGTGGCAGCAATAAAAAAAAAAAAAAGAAAAAAAAAGTTGAAACATATTCAAATGCCTGCTGATCATCCAATTAGAAGCTGACTGATTGCCCGTCATGTGCTGACCTTTACCAGTGCAATCTAAATCCGCGGGCGTCTCGGCTCCAAGAGGAGCAACTGTCATTCTTGGCTGTGGCTCCTCCGACAGCCCCACCAGCACCGGCACCAGCACCGCTCGTAGTATTAAAACCTCACAATATGCCCAACAACTGCACAGTGGGGGCGAGGGAATGTGCGGTATGTGCTTACAGCATCACAACCGCACTCCTCTCCGTTCGTGGACTAATATGGCCAAGCCAAGTGGGGATAGGACAATAAACACTTGGAGCACATTGAGGCTGTGAGCTCAGTCTTTCTGCTTTATTTTGAAAGGGTGAAATAACTTTATGCGGAAGTTGGTTCAGTTTTTTTTTTTTCAACGTTTTGCCCCTTCATTTTCAAATTTGCATCACTGTGCGCGTTTTTTTTTTTATGCAGGCCTTTGTTCCATCCCCGTGTTATAAACCCATTAAACGGTGCGGAGGAACACAAGGTTTATTACGCAGCTCCGTGTTTACGTCTTCCAGGAGTTATTCCCTATCACCACCAGAGGGCAGTAGTCAGCCACAGAGAAACCCGGCTCGTGGCTTTACACACTGCAGTTATGTACTGCTGAACCATCAAAGCAACACTTCTTAATGCGCTCCACTGTAATGTGGTGGCGAAATAATGTGCTCCATTTGTATGAAACCAATTTACACCTAACCTACATTTACTGTTATTATTTTTCCCCCCCCGTCTAAATGTATTTTTTATTACGCACATTAATTTGACAGATATCCTTTTGTGGTGACATTAAGTGAATTAAAAACCCAGCATGTCATTGGCACAAGAAATATTTTCGAAAGCCTGTTTTGAAATGTTTTCTCCGACTTCCTGCGCTCTCTTCAAAACCTTGAAGGGGCCACTCTGAATTCTAATTTATGAGACGTCAGCTTTACAAAGGCTGCCCTTGAGAGAGAAAAACACCGAATCAATACATTCTTCCGCCTTTTATTATTTTCTCTCAAGTTTGGCCATGTTACAAGCGGGGCTTGTTGACTCGGCGCAACATTTATCTGATCTGACACAGTTTCATTAGGCATTAGTGATCATTTCCATACAGCACACAACATTAGAGCACTCTTGTTTGTAAAACAGCAGATGAGGCTAATGCCGTCCTCTGGGGAGGAATTCAATATAATTCGTTAATTAAACGGAATAATTTAATTACAGTAACTTAGAAAGCATTCATCAATATAATTGTTTCGGGAGCAGCCGCCATAATTGAGGTTTAACCGAAAACAAGTCCGTTTCTAATGTTGGTAATGTGCTGACATTGTTCTCCTGCCCTCCATTTGTTCCTCCCTGTGATCCCGCACCGTGCCGTTTCTCCACAGTGTCTCCCCGTTTGATAGCCGGCCATACCGCATCAGCAGGACCAAAACATTTATTACTGCCATTTAATTTAACCTCACTGGAGGCACGGACAAGAAGACGGGGATGATAGCGCCGCCGCACTGAAAGACTCCGGCTGTTCGGCTCCTAATCTGATCCTCTCGGCTGCCCTTTCATAAAGACACCGGAGTATTACCTCCGACTCCAAACATACCTCTGCCATTTAAACTGTCTTGGATTTCACCACAAAGGAGGACCAAATAGACTCCAATTCATTCCTCGGGGCCGAAATAATAAAACATAATTTTGGCCCTAATCTGCTTAAAGAATGTCCTCTGTTTGAAGTTGACAGTGCTCTATCTTCTCGGGGGGAATAATTGCCTTTTGAGTACAGCAGGAGAGGCCACTGAGGTAAAGCCTGTCGAGGGTCTGCACCTTACAGGTGTGCCCTTGGACAGACAACCTCCTCCTTGTTCTCAAGAGAGGGAGAGGGAGCGAGAGAGAGAGAGAGAGAGAGAGGGAGAGAGGGGGGCAGCTGGGGGGAAACCAGGCTGAAAGAATTCATCTGCCAGTTGAAACTCTAACTAACAGGGCAGCGGCGCAGTGGCAGCCCCTCCGCTCGCCGCTCTCAAATCACTGTGTGGCCGCCGAGAGGAGCGAACAAAGACGCACTGATCCCCGCTAATTCCCCCCCTCGCTCTGATACAGTCAAATTCCTTGTCGTTGGAAGTTTTATCACTGCGCCGGGGGCCGTTTCTGTTGTTTTTTTGTTTTTTTTTTCACCACAGAATTGACCCTGCTTGTAATCTGCCCGATTCGGACAGTGTGACAAAGTCACTGACAGTTTTTGTCAGGATGTGTAAACCAACACTCTGGACAACACTGCCGGCTTTGTGCTCCTGCACGTGGACTCCGGTTTGCCTGCAACGCCCCCCTCCACTGAAATCCAGCGTGGCCATTGATTATGGAGTTAATCATTAATTTCCCAATGATTTCGGTTAAACTGTGTCTATCCATCAGCCCGTGCGAGGTGGTTTGTTATTTCGTGAAGCCTCCTTTCTAAGACAAACTGCATCCCCGCTTCATTTGTCAAACTTCTTTTTAATGGGCGACGATTAATTGAGCAGAGAAATCTGTCCCTTTCTCAACATGGCATTGAAAGCTGCTGAACAGCTGTCCCGGCTCTGGAGAATCATATGGAAGAATGCATTACGGGCCTTGTTTGAATATTCCCTCAGATTTGGAATAATCAGGCGGCTATTCAGCAGTGAGATGGCCACGCACAGATGCCAAAGCACAGCTGAGGGGGAGCGCGGCGGCGTGATGGCGCGCAAACGCGCGCAGGAACCCAGCCGCATGAAGAATGTGAATGCTGCAGGTGCGCTTTATTTCGGCGCGGCGTGCTTATCACACATAATAGCCGCGGACACGTTCTCTCAGCCCTTTTATCTCACTTTTTTTTCTTTCCCCGCCCCCCCCTTTCCTGTGCTCCTTGTTCAAGGTGATCCTAGCTTTGCATATGGCTGATTAATCTTATTGCACAGTAGCTAACATTGATCACAGAAATGATTAGAAATGCATTAGTCAGCAAACTGTTTGGAGTGCCCGGGTTTAAGTGCAGGTGCCAAGCCATTTTCCATAGGTGTCCCGCTCTTTTTAATTCTGTTATATAGAATTTTGCAAATGGATGCGCTCGTGCCGCCCAAATACAGCATCAAAGCTTTAATGCTTACGGACATAATTTAATCTCCGAGATGGCAGGGCCCTGATGGACTGTGTGGAGAAGGCATCCGCGCTAAATTCATTATGCTGAAAGTTGCGAGATCTCGCAGGCTGATGAGAGGCGGCGAGGAGAAGCTCACAGCCCCGTGTTTGTATTTGGGCCGCTGCAGCCGACAAGAGACGCCACTCTGCATTTGGCACTGCATTCCTGCGCCAGAAGGAAACAAACCGTCCTTGATCGCTGTTTGCAACTTGTCTTTTCATTCCTTTTCTCTCTCCCCCCCCCCCCCCCCCCCCATCCCCCCCGCAGCCAGAGCAGACACTGAGGGGAGAAGTCAGAGAACTGTACCAAGACACTGGCCGTGCCAAGTTTTTAAAATGATATTTTAAGTGCATTTCCATCTAGCCAATAAATAAAGCATGACAGTTTTGCATGCAATATCATCCATAGTTGTGTTCATTGGCAGCTCAAGTGACACTGTGTATATAATGTGTGCAAAAATGGGACGGTGCCGCCTGAATGAGGCAAAATTGGGAAATAACATTTACATCTACTGTTGTAAACAGAGGCATTTTTTTTTTACTGCGACGAAATTTGAGAGAAAATGTGCACCATGAAAACACAGTGCCTTCATTCCACGATACTTATATAAGTATTTTTCATTACCTCCCGACCTTATTGACTGCAACCCCCCATCCTCCCCCCGCCCCGCCCAGTCCTTCATGGCTCAGATGCCTCCTTTAATCATTACACAAAGTCTGCCTTTATGCACACAACTCCCTTTTTCCCTGTGTTCTCTTGCACTGGCGGACACTCGAGGTCCCTCTGAACGCATCTCCGCCGTCTTGCTCGCCGAGTTTCGCCACGGATATATAAATAAAATGCCCGTACCCCCAGCAAGTGCAAATCATTACCCTGACACACTTTGCACAGATTATAGCTACCGGCAATGAGGAATGAATATTAATTATTCATTATCTTTACGGCATCAAACCAGCAGAATGTGGTCAGAGAATATGGCCTTATTGTTGGCGACAAGGCGAATTTTGTGTGACAAAAAAAAAAGAAGAAAATCTTTAATTACTTCGCAAAAAGCACACTTTACGCTGCACGGCGCCGCTTCAACGGCAGAGGTGCAACTCTTGAGGGTCCCAGCAAGACGACTCTTGCCACATGTTCAGCTCTCCCATTTAAAAACCTGGGGAAATTAATGAGCTTCCATTGGCACCCTCACAACAAAGGGATCTATAAAGCGGCGTGAGCATTCGCAGGAAAACTTTACTCTTCAGTAGTTCCCAATCAACCGGTAGCAGCAGATTTTATTTCCCTTGTAACCGGCCTACAAAGAGAGCTGAAAACGCTACCCGCTGCATCTTTACGGGAATGTTTCTCCAGCAGTGAAATTGCCATAAGCTCATTCTTAATCAAGGATTTGTCAATAATTGCCCAACTGTCGAAATGTAATTAAACAGAGAACATACCACTTATCTTTAAATAAAAGCTGAGCGACGTGCTTTTAAAAATCCATATTCTTTTTCAAATGCACAACATCTTTTATTTGTTAATAATTTACTGTTTGACTGAAGGCGTTATGAAAACAAACACATGCGGTTTCCAGGAAAAACAACAGCCGATCGTGTTGGGAGCATTGATTTGTTCTTTCTACCTGCTTGTTCACAATTAAGAACACTTAGGAATCAAAGAGCGCCGAGGTTTTCCAGAGAGGTATTAATTAGAACTTTATTTATGCAGATGCTTTGGAAATTTGCATAAAAAGCTATTCCACAGATGGGTTTATGGCAGTAATGACTGTTCCAGTCCGCAATAAAACATCTGCTTAATCACAACAGAGACAGTCAATGGCTGCCGCAAAGAACAGGCTGCCCAAGTACGTCTCAAAGAAACTTCGGAGGTGAAGAGACGGTGCGGACGGGTTAGAGGGGAAAAAAAATAGTAAAGGGATTTGGGGGGGGGGGTAAAAAAAAAAAAAAACCTGTTCAAAAAGAAGCATTAGTTAAAAGAGACATACTTCTCCAAAGCTTTCGCTGGTGGTGGTACTTTGAGTGCTCTGATGTTGAAAAAAAAAAAAATACCCTTATCGTGTTGGCAGAACAATCCACTTACTGTGTCTAAGAGAAGGCAGAGTTTCGTTCCAAGTCAAGCCAAGTCTTTGTCTGCGTGTGCCAACTATTTTGAAAATATTCCACTTTGTGTCTTTTTCATCCCAGAGAGCCTCACACAGATACAAGCACAAACACGCCGGAGCCAACACATACGCACACGCCCGAGCGCGCGCGAACACACACACACACACACACACACACACACACACACACACACACACACCGGCGCGCGGCGGTGTGGCTGCAAGGTCACTCCAAGTATTGATAAATCACCCAGCTGTGATTCCCTCCTGACAGCTCAAACTAACATCAAGCTGGATGGGGGAGAACAAAAGACCATCAAGCGGCCCTTTTCCTGACACTTTTATTCAATCACGGCCAGATTGCTTACGACAGCACCAGCAGCTGTTTCGTCTTCATCTTTCCCCATTTGATAAAGCGTGTCAAGTCATATTTCTGTAAGTACTTCACCTCACCCCATACTGCGCCGATCCGCAGCGATTCGGCATATGCACATTCCACATGAGGGGATCGTCAAATGGGTCAGGGAGTAATGACACCCCTCTGAAGGTCGCGGCGCTCTGGCGTTGGACGGCGGGGAGAGGGGAAGGCGTGCGGGGGGGGGGGGGGGGGGGGGCAGCGAGGGGAGGGTGGTGGAGCAGGTAGGTGGGTGGGTGGGTGGATGGAGGTGGGTTGGGGCGGGGGGGGAGTCGCGCGACGACAAAGCAACAAGCTGAAGGTCAAAGATAAGAACAGCCGCAGAGATATCTAAGATAGCCGGCAGAAATTAAACAATGAAGGAAAAGGCAGCGGGGCTTTGATTGTGCGATTGTGTTGTTTAAAAAGAGGTTGGCGGCTGGGGGGGAGGGGGGGGTGTTGGTGGGGGGGGTTTGCGGGGGCGGCGGCGGGGGAAGGGGTGATGCTTTGCCGATTGTTATTTCGGGATCACCGTCCCATTCATGGCTCTTCTGTTGACCTTGTTCCTCGCCCGGGCCGGGGAGCTCTGTGATAGGAACGGAGGAGCGTCGCAGACAAGCCATTGTTTGTTTTCGCAATGTGACATCGTCTCGAAAGGCAAAAAAAGAAAAAATAACGCTTCCACCACGTTGTCGGACCCGGCGCTTCCTGAGCCGCGGGTCTGATGACAACTGCAGGTGTGCAAGTCCACTCGAGTGGGGATGACGACAGGATTTTCAAAATACTGGTGGCCAGGAATGTAAGCGCACTGTTGATTTTGCCGTGTTGTGGTGACAGAAGTGTCTCAGTGTTGTTGAGGACGTTCAATGAGCACAAAGGCTCATTTTGTTTTGTTTTTTTCAGCCCTGGAAAAGTAGAACAAAAGGAAGTGCTACCATCAGCTCATACTTGCCCATCATCATTTGCACTTCCATCTATCTATCTATCTATCTATCTATCTATCTATCTATCTATCTATCAAATGTATGACATATGCTTTGGTTTGGATATTATACCACAAGGTTTTTAAGCTTCATCTCAAGATGACAACACAAAATTGTCATTACAGGCGCAAAACAGGTAAAAACTTTTTTCTCTGAAAAAGTTGTGTGTTTTTGAGTTAACAATATAAATACAGCTCTTTTGGATAATAGTTTTTGTCCGCTTACTGATCTGCGGGGTATCAAACGTTTGTCTTTTGTAACGGCGTCAGGAGAACCAGAGCTGCACCTTCTGGAAAGTGTGTCACCGCAGTAGCGCACCTGCCCCGAATGCTTATAAATGAACCACATCCAAAGGATGACCTCATCAAACCAGGAAGTCAGCGGTTGGTCCGGACAGTGAACGGCCGCTGGTTCTGCGGTGAGTGAGACATGTAAATCAGATGGAATGCAGAGGCTCTTTTCAGAAAGTGGGATAGCTCACTCGGCCCAGACTTGGCTGGGCTCCCAGGAATGCAGTTAGCTCGCGCACAATCACCGCCTATTGATGGTGGCACAGCTGCTGTGGACATATGTTCACCACCAAAGGAGGAGGACATCAACCAGGCACACCTTGAGCAGGTTAGCAGATGAATGCCGCTCAGCCCTTTGACAGTCTGCCCTCGTCGCCGTGTGTTTTTTTTCCCCCTTGCTCAACAAATAAGTTCCTCTCCAGCCAGCGTGGCCCGAACTTTTCCCCGCTCCTTCATGGCAACGGGGCAGGGCCGCGTGACCGTTCTGTGAAATGCAAATCAGTGCTAACTTCATTCCTGTAAATAAATATCTAAAAATCTGTGACATTGCTCAATCATTGCCGGGCGTTTCACAGGGACAATGAACCTCAAGGAAGAGTAATAAGGAATATTAATAGTGGAAGCGCACACAAAGACTTTTTTTTCCCCCCTCGCTCTCAGCAAATGACGATATGTGAGAGAAAAGATTACATTTATTCATAGCTGCCTTTCATCAAGAAGCTTAAAACCCAAACTTTGAATGTAACCCCAAATTATATGTATATTAAGCTGACCTCTTTCACCCGTTTTCTTAAAGCCATAGAGGAGGTGTGATATGCAAAAATCCACAGATCCTTGGGCCTGTCATTTAGACGATTTCAGCACTTTTGGTTTTTCCCTGCGTCCGAGGGTGATCACATTGGTCACCAACAGATAAAGACGAGTCGCCCACATTAGCATGGAGGTCGCGCGCGTACAAGCCGTGTAAAAATTCTGAAAAAGTTTGGCTGCCACTGCGTCAAAAGGTAGCGGGCGGTGGCGGAGGAAAAAAAAAAAATTGCAATACGCTTGAAATTTGCTCAATGCAATGTCAAACACTTTAAATGGCGCGCCAGAGAAAGCACTAGATAACTGCAATCCATTCTCATATTATCCATTGTTAACACTGGCGCTTTTGTCACCCATTTCTGCAGCTATGACCTATTAGCTTTAGTGAAGTGCTGCGAGGGCCACGGAGCCACGTGAAGGTTGTTCACCCATCCAGCGGGGCCATTTACAGGAGAGAGAAGCCAGAGCCGAGCCGCCGCAGCTCTCTAATGACTCAATCAGCCACACTGATGGGAGCAAATGGCACCCAGAGATTTCAGCACATTCCCTGAGCATGCATTATATTTGCAGTCCGTTGTTTCCGTTGCTGCGTCGTAATGGTAAGGGATGAGTGAGAACATTGTAAAACATTTGAAATTACACCAGCAATTTGTGATTTTTTTTTTTTTTTTTTTGGTTGGGGGTGTTGAGAGGGTGGGTAAGGGGGTGGGAGGGTTATTCAGCAGGGCACAGTTGCTTTGAAACTAATTTAGCGCGATGCGACTGCGAGGTTTCTAACGGATCTTCAAACAATATTTTATCTCTTTACCCTCAATACAACTAATTATTGTGATTTAAAAGGGGGGGAAGGGGGCGAGGTTGATCTTGCGCCTGGATCCAACAATTACGGGAGACTATGTGTAAGATGAAAACAGAACTCTTGCTTCCCCTTTGTGCGAGACGGTGCTAAGTCACAGGAGTATTCATTAAGGCCTTTGTGTCCTGTTGAAGCACTGTAAAAAGGCTTTAGCTGTGGGCATCTCTCTAGAAGAGATATAATGATTCTCCAATTAGAAACAGAACCATGAGACCTGTTTATTAGTCCTAATTCATCTCCTCATTGTGCTGAGGATATCAAATACTGCAGGAGAAAAAAAAAACAAAAAACGATTTGCCGACCATAATTGCAAATCTATTAATAGTTTTGCAGCAATGACAAGCAAAGCTATTCACATAATTTTCTACAGTCAATACAGCATCACTGTCAGTGTATCCATTAAAGGCTGCGTTTAAACCAGTTCAGTGACATCTCGCATTTCAAAGGCAACTCTGAGCCTCTTTAGATGAATTACACTTTTTTTCATTAAGCAGGATGGTTTTGGTATTATTAATTCTAAATGGGGGTTTCAGTCACCTCTCTACAGCTTATCATACAATAGCAGGCTCTTGTGGCTGCGAAGGTATCCTCAAGTAATGAAAAAGGTGAAGGTAAAAAGAAATCACCATGTAAAGGTTTTTTGAGATGAAATAAAAGCATGCAAAAACAAACATTAATGTTTTTTTTGTTTTTTTTTAAACGCATGCAATTTAGCATAAAAAAATAGTACTTGCGGTTGAAGCTATTTAAAGTTACTGTATTTATTTTAACGCGCCATCCGGTAAACTCGATTTTTCACAGCCGACGGAATGCGTCAGGACAGGTAACATGCGACAGGTGTGTGTGTGTGTGTGTGTGTGTGTGGGCACGAGCGAACATAACGTGTTTCCATTGAATTTGTACTTTTACCGTTGTCAATTTTAACCAATTCGACCTCGGTGACTGTACGCTTCATTGTTATTTCTATTATTAGTTACGTCCTTGGAACTGGACGAGATAACAAACACCTTTGCTTCGAGGTTTTTAAAATTTCAATTGTGCCTTTGCCATTTCTTCTAAAATAAATGTGACTGACTTTTACTCTCTTGGCGATATTAATGCACTGGGAAAATAAGTCACAGCTCATTTTATCATGTGAACCACAAATGCATTCTAAAATCCTCTATAACAATTAATGCTTCAGATTTTAAGGTATTTTGTTTAAGTTCCACATTTTAATGATGTGCTTTTCTTTCTCTCCAGCAGCTTCCACATCATGTGATCCAGTGACTTCAAACCAACGTGTTTTTTTAACTCCTTCTATGGTCTGTATGAGATATTATCTACCTATCACACTAATGTCTTCCTATCATACTAATTGCCCAAATGAATGTGTTTGAATTTGTAGATACTTCATGTTAAAGAAAGAGCTTAAAGTTACCACCAAATAGATGAATGCCACAAAAGATTCTAAAATGAATTTGACCTCTGTGGTCTCTTCATTCAGTGGGAGAGTTATTTTTTGTTTTATCTGTGCACTCAAACATAAAAACTATAAAATAACAAACACGGCAACAATATTCCGTGCTTTAGCGAAGTTATCCATTGTATCTACAAGACAGGATCTCATGTTCGCTCTTTTGAGTCTGCGTACTTTTGCATGCTTCCTGAACTTAGCTCGTGAGAGCAAACATACACCTATTTCCTCTCTAGGCTGTCGTGAATATTTTGACTAAAGCTATTTGGAATGGAAAGTATTCTCTAAGCCTCTGCTGATAATGTGATGAGAAAAATTGGTGAAAATTAATTTTAGGGTAAACTGTCTCTGCAGCAATTCTAAAGCATAAGGCAAGACATTACTTATTTAAGTAAGATTTTCTGATTTCTAATAAAACCTTTTTTTTTTTAACGCATTCGAAATACAAAACAGAATGTGATGCCATTGTAAGTAACATTCAAAACATGACTGATTCATTTGGCAATAGTGCAAAAGTCCGAATTACAATTGCAACTTCTATTTGTGGTTAATGTTCAGTTTCACCATAAGGTCTTATATTTTCCCCAAGTACAATCTTCATTTTAATGGGCTTGCAGGATGGAGTGATTCACCAACGGTTTAAAGTTTCCGTGATTTTAGGGATAGCAAGTATAGCAGATTGCATCATTGAAACAATATTGTTCCAACAATAAGATTCTGGGAAACGGCTTTCTCATTTGTTCCATTATTGTTAGTTTTTCCAGGCTGTTTCTTCAGTGGCTTCCATTCATCTTTTTTTTTTATTGCAAAATAGCCAGTAACAAGCTTACTCGATTGTGACTTAAAAGATTTTGATGTCATAACTCTGGTCTATAAACTTTAATTTACGGATGCCATTTTTATACGCTCCTGACGCGGTTTGATAATAAAACCTAATTATTTGTTGGTATGATCACTCTCACTTGCTCTCACACAGTGTTAAAATAGATAAGGAATAAACCAACAGTGATAAAGAGCAAAAATCCCCCGCCAAATCTAAGTGAGATAGACTGAAGCCCTGCTGTCTGTCGGGACAGGACAGTTCTACTTTGGACAAATTAATCTCCAGTAAAGATGACTTAGATCAACTTTGAAAAACACTAAGATGAAAACCCATAAAATGATTACGAACCGCGGCCAGAATGACAAGTATTATCAACAAAAATTAATCAGGTGCATCTTTTCATGAACTCAATTAATAATGTGCAACAACAGGGTCTTTTTTCCCTGGAATGAAAATTAATTAGCAGGGGAAGGTCACTGGGAGATGCTGACATCACTCATCAGGCCGCTGTGGCAGTTCTAATTATTTGTCTTCCAGGCTTGGCTGATCAAAAATTATTGCCATACCTGAGCAACATTTAGAAAAAAAGCTTTGTTTAAAGCGCTTTTAATTAGACCTGCTATTTGATTAATGCCTTGTAAGCGCTGAGGATCGGCCCTCTTATCAGCATTTCTGACAAGTTTGCTGGGTATTGTTGTGTGAAAGACATTTTACTGACACTAACCGACTGTTGAGAATCTAATTCCTTCGCTTTAGTCACAATTAAAAAGCTATTTACAGCCGGCGCACTTGTTGATATTAATGCAGATGTTGTGAACTTTGACAACTCACTCCTTTTTTATAATAACAGAACATGTGTGACGAAGCGAAAATGAGTATATTAAGGTAAATTGTATGGATTAGACTCTAATCAAGAGTCTTTATTAGAATCCCTAATGCACTGCTTACGGATCGCACTCTCTACTGTGCAGTGATAACACAATTGCTCCCTGCATCGTTCCGGAAAAGCAGAACGCAGCTAAACTTAGCACGATGATAAAAATGTCTCACCCGCACTGAGTCACTTGGCTGCGTGCAGAGCACAGAGATAAGACTTTTTCGATGAGGCTTTTACCAAGCGCTCACATTTTTCAACAGGGTTATTGTGTCGACTTGTTGCCTCGTGAACTATCTTCAGCCCCCCACTACATCAATTCACATTACCTGCAAATTAGCAAAGTTCTACTTTCAAGCTCACAGTACATTTGATCCAAATAGACTCTAAATGCCATTTCTGTTCCTATTAACCCACGGATCGGTGTGGCAGATATTTTCATGAGGTTGCTCGGGAAAAAACACAAGGCTAATGGGTTGGTTGTGACAGCGCTATTCATGATGATTTATGATTCTGTGTTTAAGTTGATTACTCCACTGCTGACTCGGAATACTATTTCAATTAGTGCACTGAAGGTCACTCCACGAAATCCCTCCATAATCTATTCCTATTAACACTAATGCGCCGAGTATCCATATCTGTTCACCCTTGTTGATTTAAATCATCCCCACTCCTAACGGCCAGCTTGTTTACCAGTTTACTGGTTCGGACGTATTCGAGATGGTAATTTTCTCTCCTGCGTGTATCATTAATGTCTTCAGTCTTGACACATGGCTAGGAGGGACATCTCAATTGAGCTTGGGCTCTGTTTTATTGCCTTTTATTTTTTCTTTTCTAATTTGTTTAACAGATCAAGTGATATTTATGCTGAATGAACCTGATCCCGAAAGCCCACGGGGCAAACGTGGTAATATTGTGAGGTTAGAAAGCAACAACCTTCTATTACTTGTCACCATGAGAACCAAAATAGCCTTGGCTTGATCAAAATTTTAGAGGTCTAAATTAATTTTACATCACTTTCATTCATACTCCCACTCATCCATGCAGAGGAGGAAATTAGCTACCTGTATTTAATCTAATATGTTCCCACTGTAAGCGCTGCTGGACATGATAGACTTAATCAGTTCACACTGGAGAAAGAGGGGGAAAAAAGCTCAACAGACAGCACTTAGTGATGAACAATGTATTAAGTTTCAAAGACGGAGACAAGAGTGGAGACCTACTTTATTTTACTGGATACTTTATCCTCAGAGTACAAATGACCTGACAAAAACTGTTCGGAGTGGAACTGAGGTAGGATAAACATCAAAAATAGACAAAAAATTTATAGCCCCTGTCCTCGTCCCAAAACACAACATAACCCATTTAATCTCTTTTTCAAGCACAGAAGTACTCCAAGATTCACAGGAGTTTAATGTGCCTGCAATATAAATATCGACTTTCGAAACGTTCAACATGTAAAGTACAGGCATGCAGTCGTCATAGCATTCCGTCGCTGACGTATTGCAAGTCATTTCACTTGTCTCGTCAATTAGAATTCTTTTGGTCCAAATCCCAGAATCTGTTTGGATGCCGGCATCGCGATAAGACAAATGGTTCTTCACCCGATAGCTGTAAGAGATTGCGTTGGCACAACCGAAAGCGGACCTTGTACGTGACTGGTCAGAGACAAATCTTCGGTTTTGTCAACTCGGATGGTTTATAGTTTTAATGTTTTATCTGTGTACGCAATCAGTGATCAAAATATGTTGGGGCATGAAATCTGTGTAGATTCGTAGTCCTGTGGGTCCAGTTAATCTGGTGAGTTGAGTCAACGGGCAAGACGGGGTGAGAAAAGATCGGTAATTCATAATGTGAAGAAAAAAAAAATGCAAACACTTGGTATCAGCCTCGACATGTCTCAAAGCCAGAGGACAGGAAACATCTTTTTTTTTTTTTTTTGAAAGAAGGGTAAAAGTGCTGACATTGTCACCGGTTGATGGGACTCTATCTAAGGGATAGGTGAAAACACTTGGGCACAGTGACATCAATTTTCAAGATGATTTAACTCCATGCTCCTCTGTTGGAGGAGAGAAACTTCAGGCCCCTGATTTACCTCCGATGACAGCCGCGCGGCCCCCGAAACAATGTTTCCAAGGCTACTAGCGAATGACGAGTGGTCACGTCTGTACAGCCGTCCCCATTGGTTTGATTTATGTGACCGGGATCCAATAAAAATGGCAATCAAATCAACCCAGCCACTTCACAGGTAGAGGGCTGTCTGATTGAGTTGTCGAAGGCATGGCTGAGGCTCAGAATGATTATGCCAGGAAACGGAGAGGGCTCCATCTCTCCGCGCCCAACAAGGACACCATACATCTCCCCATGCTGCTTTCCTACTCCACTGTGAAATGTATCCAAAATAACTGCACACCTACTGCTCGCCTGCCTCCCCTCTCTGAAGGTTATTTGTCGTCGTCTGAAGGACTCTCCCTGTCAGCGCATGATGAATACCATGTACACAGACAAGAGGCAGCGTCAGGTCCGGGATTAGCCGGAAAACCCACTGATCTGTGAATAACCTAAAAAAGAGTAGCCGAAGATTAGCAATGATGCTTTTAGGGATGATCCATCAAACTCAACTACCCCAGTCACTCAAATGAATCATCGGACTTGATTCTTTAACCCAGGCGAAGTACGACTGAGTGCCGCGCTGCACGCAGGTCACTGAGATCATTTCAGGGATGTTTATTAAATCAGTGCTATCAATTTTCTCACTGATCATCTTTTATCCATCCCGTCCTTGGGGATGACTCGAGCGCACAATGATGTTAAAGGTTGCGCCGTTCAACGTACAGCTCCTCCGTTCAACCCCCAGTGCTCTGCGGGCAATATTAAATTACAGCCATCGCCATAATGTCCAAATTGATACTTGGAAAATATACCCCATATTGAGAGGGGCCTGTCACCGAAGTGAAGTGACTACTGCTAAGAGCCACAAATAAGCATGTGAACTATTTGCCTTGGCTTTGAACCGGTGACAACCCGGGCCGGCCTGTTTACTGCGCGCCAGGAGGAACGCATTCGGGAAGCAAATTGGATCAAAGCAAAAGCAGCTGCTTAAGTACTTACTCGCTTCGATAAGCGCAGCGAAATCACCGTCATTGTTGCATTAGTGACTTACTTCAGTCACCGCCAGGAAAGCAGACAGGAAGAGGAGAGGGGAGCTGATAGTGCACCAGCGCCATGTGACGAGAAGGAGCCGCTGGCTAGTAGCCAGCCCAGGAGAACAATTGAACATCGCGGTCGAGTCTTTTCGTGCTGGAAACACAATCACCTTGTAAGGGAACAAAATGTATCAGGTACAAACACTTCCTCTGGAATAATGTTCAAGCGCGTGGAGCTTAAATAAATCAACGCGTGCATTGTAAGGTTTAAATATATAAATGAATGAAAGCCGTTTCCTCCTTAGTTCTTAGAGATGACTTGCTGGTTCTGGGAATTATCGGGGAAAGCCGACACGGTAACACGTGGAAAAACTAGGACAAATGCATATAATGGTGAAATTGTCAGCCATCCTGAGCAAAGTAGGACATGGTAGGAGCACAGAGGAGACGCCGGATGAACCCGGTGCCCATTCGATATCTTACTTTGAAAAGTCAAGGCAGAGAGCGAAAACAAAATTCTCTGATCCAAAGAATCCAAATGACATCATCTTAACTTTCCACTGAACTCTGAAGACCTTTCCTCTCCAGCAGGGAGGACAGAGGGAAAGTTCAAGGATTGAGCAAGTCAGTTGGACTAACATGCCATGGAACAGGAAATGGCCATCCATTGATTTTGTGTGTGTCCAGAAAGATCAATTTTATTCTTCCTTTGTTTTCAGACTACAATGCACTAAAGCCTCCGCGAGCAGCAGGATGTGTTTCTTACAAACGTGGTCCAAATGAAGCTATAAATCAAGTGTTGGAGCAGAAAGCACATAATGCCATCCCCCAAAGACCTTGTCCTGTACGGCTGCACTCCTCAAACCCCTGCACTCAGCTTTGACGCCGTCTGTTTAAACAGGCTCACAATGCCAGACATCTAATTATTACACTGTCAACATAAAAGTAATATTGAAAGCAGGCTCAGAAAAAAGGTGAAGTGCAGTTTTAATTCATTTGGATATTTACGCCAAAAAAAAAGAAGAATAAGAAAAGATATGACTCATTGACAGATTATATTACACATTCTTTTTACCATTCAACTCTGTGTGTGTGTGTGTGTGCGTGAGCGCGTGTGCACGCACTGCGCACACAGGCTGACACTTCTTTAATCGTGTTGCACTTGCGATATCTGGTGCTCGAGTTAACTCGTAAAAGTGAAGTCTCAAGCAGATTCCCACCCTCTGCCTATTTAAGATTCATAGAAAAGACCGTCCAGCCCAATCAATATCTACTTGAGATTTAAGTTGCATTATGTGTCCCCTTCACAGGCATGATTTAAAACATCAGCACAAAGTATTCTTAATTTTATTGCCCGCCGTAAATTAAAATTAATGACGCTGACATCCACAATTAACAATGAAAAATGCAGATTCCTTTAATTGCTTTAGCAGTAATATTGTTTTTTATCCTGGGCTCAAGGTGCTCCTCAACATTCTGGAGAACACAAAAAGACAGCTTCATTACATTTTATTTGCTATAGGAAACCAAAAAAAGGGCGTCTTACAAAAATCCACAGCTCATTTGGGAATATCTCGCCATGCATAATTAAGCAAATTTGATTGGAATTAAGCATGACTTCTTTTGGTTGGGTTTTAATGAATGCAAATCAGGCATCTACATCCCTAAGATTAATTTCAGCCAATTAAAAAACAAAGCTTGTTGGAAAGTGTAAAAGTGTTCAAAGCAGGGCAGCAAAGCAGTTTCTCTCTCTTGCTCTCTCTCTCTCTCTCTCTCCCTCTCCCGCTCTCTCGTTCCCTCTCTCTCCTCATCTCATCTTCATAACTTGCACTCAGGAGAATCCCCCCCCCTCCTCAACTTTGATCATTAGCATGAAGTTACAGGCAAACCGCATGAATTCAAATGTGGCAGCAGTGCACCGCCGACATCCTTATGCTGTCTTAATCTCCAACTTGCACCCTTTAATAGTTTGGCGACACATTTTTTTTTTTTGTTTTGTTTAAGACGATTAGGACGAGCATTCGTCAGAGGGTATCAAAATGGCATTAATCAACATATAACCATGTATTGACGCAGCCACGATGCTAATTTCCTGCTGGCGAGGCAAAAGCAAACTTTGGAGGGTTAAAGATGTCTTTGCCCCGGGTTTTGACAGGACGAAATATGATAATTATTCTACATTAGTTTGGCCACAGTGGTGTTGGCACAACCTGAAATCAACCTTTATCAGTGTTCAAGAGCGTTCAATCCATCTGACTTAAGCACACGGGAGATCTCATTGTGGTATTTTCCGTTTGAAGGCACCATTGCACACCGGACCAGTGACAAATAATGCACCTCGCCACCAATAACAAATGCCAGTGTCAGGCAGAGCCCATGGCTCATGTGTGTGCTGCTACCATTATCACAGCCTCATATTCCCCCTGCATTCAAAGGTTTCACGTGTGCGTTTTTTTTTTGGTTGTTTTTTTTTGCAGCTCACAGCAAAGTGCACAACAGCCGAGAGTAAACCCCCGATTATTTGAGGGAGTCGGATGTAAACGCTAATGATTGAGGGCAAGCAGGCACCTTCAGGCTAATGCTAATCTGCCTGCGTGTTGCGGCGCGAACGCCGTGTACATCGATTTGATCTCTAACATCAAAAGACAAACAGTGGTGCAAGTCAGCACATCCCCAGTCAATGTCATTCCTTGAAGTGATCCCCCCCCCACCACCACCACCACCACCACCACCACCACCACCTCACGTGCATCTCCACGGGCCCGGGGAGGTTGGGAAGGAATAGAGAATTAGGCAATCAAATCTATTGGCATTTCTTTAAAGGAGATTCATGGTGAAAGGACAGGGGATACGCCAGGGAAAGTGGTTTCCCCGTTCACCTGCCAGCCACAGCCCAGTTCTGAGAGGCTTGCTGTGTTTAGATTGCATTAATCCCTCTGTCTCTACCTGTTACAGAGCTTTCATTAATGTTGTCTTTTAACATCAAGTCTCCTGCAGAGTGGGGAATAAGTGGAGAGTTCACACAACTCCGGCGAAAGTTCAAAGCGCAGCGCGAAACCCTTTATGTGTTTCCTTAATCATTCCGAAAGCCATTCCTCGTATGCCACTTGCGTAGCCCCTCCATATGACGGGGAGAATTAATATTTGGCCTCTGATGCATTCTTTTTGAAAGAATAAAGGAATGTGAAGGAAGAGCATTATCTATTCAAGGAGCGCGGGGAATACCGGCTGCGTCTCGGTTCTGTTGTAGCTGTTGCGTCTCATTTTGTCTGTGGCAGATCACAGGGCTGCAGACGGCTACGTTTCCGAGGGAAAGGGAGCGAGGGAGGGAGAGAGAGGGGAGCCGGGAAATTGTGCTGTTTTATTAGAACCCGGTGGGAGAGTTTTGTAGAGGCAAGCATGCCATTGAGCCTATTTGCATCACGCCAGCAGTGAATAGATATGATAATATTGTGATGCTTGAGATTCAATTCCACAAAAGTGTTTCATGTGATGATTTTTATGCGGTGAGAGCCGCTGGCGGACCTCCTCGCGGTATCAGAGAGGGCTGTCCGCAAAGCTATTTATTTTTTTCTTTGCCTTAAACACCTTAACGCTGTAACTTGTGATCACCACATCAGTGGAGGCCTGTCAGGGTTTAACATCCGCACACTTTTCCGAGCGTTTCTCCGACTCCGCTTCTCCGCGTTGTTTCTCCGCGCCCACCACCCCCCCCACCCCCCCCCCCCCCGCTCTCCCTCCAGTGTGTTAGCGTAGTAACTGCAATGCCCTAGGCTTTTCATCTCATTCAGTAAAGCCTCATTGCCATAGAGTTGGCCTTATGCTTACTTTATGCACCAGGGACCACATATTCAAGTTCACTAGAGCAGACCTACGCGCCTTTTAAAGCATTTGGACCGCGTCATTATGGCGGCATAGTCTTCGTACATTTGTAACTGCAATTGCGAGCCAGCCATCGGTGCAAAATCTGCCATTTGAAATCTCCTGAATGCAGCATGACAAGAGAGGGGAGGAACAATGTGCATATTTTCACACATAATAACACAACAGAGATTATTATTCAGGGGTAAAGGAGTGAAAGGCCATTCAGTGCATTTTTTGTTTCAGACTGCCCTACTAAGAAAGGAAAGAGAGAGAGAGAGAAAAAGAACAAAAGTAATGTGCACAATCCATTCAAACATTCTCCGCTATCAGCGGCACCTTTTTTTTAAAAGGCCCCTTTAATTAATTTTCATCAAATAGGGCCGATCTTTTAAAAAGAACGGCCCTCGGACACAAATTCAGGCTGTTAGGTGCAGGGGCTAAATTGTGTGGAGTGGAAGAGATGTTACTGAGAAACGGGAAGCCCAAGGGACGAGGGAAGGGCGGGGGGGGGGAGGACAATGCTGTCTCTTGGGAGAATTTTATGCTGCTGAAGTGAATTTGAATACATAAAGGCGAACTGGGGTAAAAAAAAGGAAAAGGGGGGTACAACATAGCCTGTGTTCTCTCGGTCCCCTGTGTGGGAAAAGAGGCAGATTACCCTTCCTTCCTTTCTTTCTTTCCCCCATTCTGGCCCTGTTCTCAATTACTAATTTTACATTTTGAGGTCTGCAATTGTGCCATGAGAATATCAGCGGCAGAATAACATGTTTTACCTCCAAGCATCACACACATTTGTTGCTGCTCGGCGGCAGCTAATTTATTCCTAATGAACAGATCTGTTAATTTATGGCAGGAAAATATTTTTGCTTCCTCCTCCGTCGGCTCCATATCTGACAACTTTTAGCAGGTTTTGCGAAGTTTTCGCAGGCACATGGCCCTCGTGTCGAGGAGTGAGTGATTAGATTGTGCTTCTAGAATTTCCTCACAGTATTTTGGTAATAAAGCAAACAGTGATATGATCTCAAAGAACATCATTTACAATGGCTCTAAATTATATTCAATTAAACTAATAAATTTCAAATTCTTTCTTTCTTGGGGGCCGCACTGCGGGGAAATCAATCAAACTACTGTTATTTTAAAATGATCAGGAATTTCTCAGTGGGTTTTTCCATTTCGTGACTCAACCGAACCTCTGACATCTGTCCTTTAAAGAAATACTAAAACATTCACACACGCACACGAAAAAAAAACAACAACAACAAACAAACAAGCAAACACTTTCCTGCGTAGGTAGGCGACGCCCCATACATTCTTCCCTCGAAGTTTTTCCTGTTTGGTCTGCAGCCCTCTTTACTTTGTGTCTTATCTAAGCATCATTCATTCCTCCTTGATCCTACACTTGGCTGTGGTCTGCGCGGCTTGGCACCCTCCCACTCAAGACACTGCTCAGCTCTGTTCTTTTGCCCTCCGCTAAAAGCAGAGGGGTCGGTGGGGATGCAGGGAGTCTTACTTGTTGACATGCAGCAGCCTCACCTGTTTGCCGTCCGCGTTGCTTTGTCCCTCTGCATCTTAAGCGCCTGCTTGATTAAGCCCGGCATAGGAATTCATTTAAAAATCAAAACAAAACAAAAACAAACTAAGGCAAAAAAAAAAAACAACAACAACAACCCTCAAAACAAAACACAACAGCGGTTACTAAAACTACAAATTTGCTTCACTATATAAATAAAAAAGGAGTCCTGGTTGATATTTTTTCTTGTTTAATCCAGGTAGGTAGATTATACTGTTTATCATTACCTTCCTCAAGTAATGGTAGTTATTTTCTTTTTTTTTTAGGGAAATTATCTTCTTTTTTTTTAGCCCAAAATGTCAAGATGATTTGACCCTGTTTTTTTTTTGTTTGTTTTAATGTTTTCTGAAAAACCATCCCCCCCCCAAAAAAGAAGCATTAGTTAGCAGTAGCAAAGGACCTTTACTTTGTTGCATGGAATCATTTTCATGGCACCTCCACTTTTCTGATGACCTGAAATGTCTGAAGCACTCGCAGGCTTGTAACGGCGTGCAGCAAGAGTGAGGTGGGCTGCAGTCAGTGTGTTCCTTGCGCCTGTAGAGGTCACTGTTGTGTGATGTCTTTGTTGTGGATTTAGAGCTATCAGCAGCAGTTTTGTCCCAAGATGTCTGCTACAAGTACAGTGACATTGAAATGGACCAAGAGAATCATGTTAGCGAGGCCGGATTTGAGGAAGTTAATTTTGCTCGCAAAGCCATGACGCTGTGCGTAAACAATATTTTTCTTAAAGGGACAAATTTTGATGAGGCTTAATCTGCAGCATGCTGAACAGTAATTATTTATTTTGTGCTGCTGTTAATCGTGCTGTTCTAGTTATAAGTTAATTTGGACCAAATAAAGAATCTTATGTACATATGTCTGAAGATGTCTTAGAATCGTAGGATTATTTCCTCTGTGGAAGAAACACATTATGTTAATCACAAAATCCCTGCATTTGTGTATCTGGCAGATGATTATGAGTGGGCTTTATTACCAAGAACACAAATTAGGTAGACTGAGTTCATCCCTAGCATTTGTATGTGCCATTTAACTCCCAAATCCTTGTTTATTAAACTCCAGTCGCACATATGAATCAACTCTTTGGCATTAATCATTAAGTACAAGGGCCCAGATGGTACGATCTTAGCCAAGCTTGAATTAATACGAAAGGTTGAATCCTGCTGCATCGAAAATCCTCTCAAGGACCTTTGAAGAATGACATGAATAATCATTGTTGTTGGATGCATAGTTTATTAAGACGGCGGAGCACAGTGACCTACTGCAAACGGAGTGATATTATGGCACACTGCGCTACCCTGCCACACTTCACTGCTACATCCATTGAAACTTGGATGCTACAATGACAAATTAGTCTTGGTGCTAATCCGTGCGGTATTGTACCAAGACATCAAGTGCCAGTGTATCAGTGTTGTTGGAAGATTGCACATCAGCATTGGCCAATGTTTACACTTCTCTGTAAGACAGGGGTTTTCATTTTTAATGTTGTGTTATCTAATCTGCAGGTGTTATTGCTGGTGCAGTTGTAAAACTCATGTAAATTAACTGGGACGGGAAGGCACAAGTTATTAAATACAAACACCAGTGCTGGGTATCTTAGTCTTTTAACTAGCCTGGCATACTGAATGGATTTATTAAATGTGTCCCATCGGCCATAAAAACCCTGCAGAAAAAGAGTTTTGAAAGGAGTAGGCAAAACTTGGAAGGTCATTGTCTGACTTATCTATATCACATTCTCTTGGACTAATCAGATATGTGACTGCAGGACATTGGCTGTTTTATCCAAAGCCATTGGGGAGTAAAGTAAAACAGTATAGCACGCCCAAGAAAGCCTTTGCCTTGCTGTTTTTTTATGCTCTGTTAATGTGAAAATGTCATTGAGTTCCGATAAAACTGCCGCTGTGTCGGCATCCATGCTAATCGCTTTAGCCTTTTGTGTTTAGCGAGTAGTCGCTTCAATTACCTGTTCCTCCACCGTGTTTTTTGAGAGCATGCTTGGAGCAGCCACCACTTGAACCTTCTACCCCCTGCTTTTCTATTCAAAAAAAAAGAAGCTGGTTATGGAATTCACGGAAATATTAAGAGCGACTGAAAATGCTGTCTTTCGAGTGTTGGCATTCTGGATAAGACAGATTTCAGAGATGAAATCTGAGCAATCTGTGCCACGTTGCTCCTAAACAGAAGGAAGAGGGGGAAATAATACCGACAACTAAACATGGGTCAGAAGTGTTTACGCTTTGCAGTTGAATTACACCTTAAGACACAGATGTCCGTCCTGTCATTGTCTTTTGTAATGGCATAAACAGTCTGCCTTCACTTTGCTCCAGCCTCCCACTTAATGTATTCCAGCAAAGGACATCGCATCTCATTTCTTGTTGCCTGTCTCTTAAATTCCTAAAGGTACAATTAGCATTTTGTTTGACGAAATGTTGAAAGGTTCATAGATTGATATTTGCAACGAAAAAAAAAAAATCGCGGTGTGGCTTTTTTTTTTCCCCCTTTCCAAATGCAAATTCTGACATTTATTAAGTTTTATTACAGATACTGTGTTTATGGATTGTAAAACTGTGCATAGATTTAATGGGAATAAAGTAAAAATTACAATGTTTAAACACAATCAGTGTTCAGGCAAAGCAGCAAGTGTGTAATTTAGTGTGGTGTGGCAATGAAATGTTTTACGGGCCTTGATTTATGTCCTGTGCATGGCATCCTAATGAGAGAGACCAACATTGCAGTGCGCCTGTGTTCCAGGAAACTACATTTACAGCAGATCTTTTTTCTCAGGAGTGTTTTCCCCCCGTGAAATAATGTCAGCACTTTCCCACCTTCAAAGTCCTTTTGTTTCCAGATCTATTAACAATTCTAATTGTACAGGAACACTTGTTAAGTGAGGCTGGTAAATAAAGCAGGAAACGCATTATTTCCTTTTAGTGCAGATTAAAGGTACAGCTATGCTGGCTTGAAACGCATTAATGAGGTTTTAAATAAAAATGCTGGCAGGGAATTTGCACCGCTGACTGGTTTAACTGCAGTAAGCAGTTGATTTTCCTTGATGTTAAAGGGGAACATTATTTCACCCACTAATGAAAAATACATCTTTCCAACCCTCCTATCTGTTAATTAACGTGTTTGCGTTCAGGGATTTTTCAAAAAGGGAGTACAATCGCCTGCGATCTGATTAAAGTGCATGATACATAATAAAGAGGCTGTTTTCCTCGGCCCTTCTGTTAATTGAAATGCTTTGTATGACTTGGTATGTTTCTCCTCGTCACAACAGTTTCCCTGGACCTTGCTGCTCGGGATGCCCCTATCTTAATTACGGATCGTACTCCAAATGTGGTTCAATTTCCTCAGCAGGACAGTTTCTGTTAACTGCTATTTTTAAGTCCAATAACAATGTCAAAGCTGTGCATGATTAAAGCAATTAAAGTTTCCCTTTGTTTTGGAAGCGCGAGCCAGATAGGCCCCAGTGTTTGTACAGCATTTATTAAACATTTACTAAATGGAATTGAATCTGTCATCGATGAAGTTTTCCGAGACAATTACCTTTTAGCATGGCAAACACCGTCTCACTCAGCTTGCGTCTCACAGCTTATGGCTGTGATTAGCCAGTTGATTTCATCAGGCCACGCTAAAATCCTGCAGCACTGAGAGAGAGAGAGAGAGAGAGCGAGAGAGACAGAGAGGGAGGGAGAGAGAGAGAGAGAGGGCGGTTTAAATATAATTTTACCATTGGAATTTCTCAATTAGCATACCACATTTTCTCCAATAGATAAACTGCCTTTAGAGAGCTGGGCTGACTTAATCTGTTTAATGTCCGTGTAAACCATAATCTCTTGATTCTAAAAAGAAATCCCTTAAGGACATCATTGGCGTGCACTCTTCATGAGACAGTTTTTGAAAGACGTGATGGAGTGCAGCTTTTAAAGTGGGATTGAACAGTGATGGGTTGTTACGCCTATCACGCTTTTCTTTCTTTTCTTTTCTCCTCCCCCCCCTCCACCCCGTCTCTCGCGGCACCCAAATTGTACGCGTTGCGGTTTCGCTTCAGTTGAGTTTATCCAGTCGTTCGCTGTTGGGCTTTTACATGCGTGTCCTTGCCCGGGTATCGCTGGAACGTAGGCATCTGCCATTTGCCAATTGTTTCGGGGCGTACGTACCTCGGCTAAATTACTGTTACGGCAGGCGGCTGCTACCTGCGAAGTCGTGCAAGTCGTGTAAAAGTGAGCACTTGCCCCGCGCGCGCCTTTCCATTAGCGGCGGCGCGAGGCTGCGAGCTCGCGTGCAGGTAGAAATTAGGCTATGTCGTTAGCCTACTGAACGATGAGCAGGGAGAAATCAGCGTGTTTACACGCATATCATTGCCTTCCATCATAGACTGCGGGCTGTGTGAATCAGGGCTCGCAAACGCAGCCTCATTCTCCTTGCATCACGCCAAGAGTCACTCCATTGATTACCCTTCCCCGCTCCCAGGAAATGGCTCATGCATCTCGTGTACATTATAACAAATGTTCTCTTTGCATTACAATTGAATTGTGATTGTTATGTTCAATCAATGGAGAAAGGTCACGGGATCGCTCCTGCCAGCGCTTTAATGGAGAAGTCGATGAGGATTCATTTTAATCACTGTGGCTGTGGCAGAATGAGCACAACACTGAGAGACTGTCAATGGCCTGGTAATTACTGCTGTTTATACCGGTTTCTGCTTTAGCAATTTAGATATCCACAAATCTCTCTGTTTTCTCGCACCTCCGCGAGATTGGAGACGCCTCTCCGTCAAATGATGTGCCACGCTGAAGAGTGAGGGGCCACGGCTGCTCTAATTGTTGGACTATCAGTGAGGCTGGCTCTCAGTAAATAAAGGGAGCTCCAGTCGCTCCTTTTTCTTTTGAACGTTGCATTTGCATTGCCGGAATGTCTTGCGCATAGCAGCCGTGTCAAGACAAGGCTGTGCATTCACTGCGCATTGATTATTTTTATGCCGAGTCATAAAGAAAGAGGTAAATAAATTTATCTTTGCGGCATGGCTGCTTAGCTCAACTGTCAAACAACTGATGCACAGCTAATCTAATTTTAAAGCAAAACTGTGGTTTTGTGCAGGCTAATGCTGCTCCAATTAGTTTTGACATCAAGTATATTCCAGGAAGTTTCTAATTTCTCTCTGATGTCTGATAGAAAGCTTGTCTGCACAGGCAGTCGAACGTATAGACACAGATTATAAAAAACCCAACAAGGTTCATGTGAAACTGGTCCACTTAGATCAGAACCTTTGAGTGACTTTCTTTGAGATGATACACAGAATTCGGACTCTTATTTCTGTCTGCTCAAAGTTTGCGAAACCTGTTTTTTTTTTTCGGAGTCCTACCCAGTTTTTGATCAGACCTTGAAGTTAGCAGCACATCCACTTGTTTTGTTGTTGAAGTTAACGCAAAGTCAGCACGTATCAGCTGTCACAGCCAATCAGTTTTTAGTTACATTTTTTTGTCGGAAAATATTACGCATTTCTGATTCGCTGCCTCAGTTGGTGCCTTGACATTTAAAAGTGACTGCGATCCAAATTGTAAATGTGGCTAAACATGATTCAACAAGATGGGCGTTGCGGCTGACGCCAGTGTCACTCACAATGTTTTTTTTTCCGTCAATTACGTTAGAACTATAATTACGCGTGTGCCGTGAAAGAAGAAAAATGCCCTCGAAAAATAAAAAGCACTAAGCATGGACACTGCCCCCTTGTGGCAGAAAGCATAAAAGCTCTGCTGATTTAAGGTTCAGTGGGGAGAGACCTTTAAGATTTGGAAAAGTGAAATCTATTAATTGTGTCCGCAGAGCAACAGAACAATTAAATGTCTCCACTGTGATTAATTGATCAATAATTCATGACTGCGAATCGATAACGTGTTTTTAAATGTTGAGCGTGTAATAGTCGAGATGTGTTAGCGTGACATGGACTTAACTACAATTATGCATGAATTTAGCGAGATAAAATTTCTAGTTATCAGAAATCAATGCTGTGTTTTCATTGGCTAGGAATAAGTTATTGCATTTACATAAGGTGTGGATCCACTTGTATAAAGGAAGCTGTATCAGGTTGCTGGTGCAAGAGTCCTGCCTGCAGTTTTCTGTCTTACCATTAGATGCTGCCAAATCTAACACGCCGGCCCTTTAAAGCCTGTTGGCGGTGCGATACTTTCGTACCGATATTTAACCTCTCTACTCTGGGTAAGTTAACAGCGTGAAGACGTTTTTTTTTTTTTTTTTTCAAGCGTTATTTGTTGCAGGAGAGAAATCAATGTGGCCAGTGGTGAATATTATCACACACCTTCCACACATCAGCGTGCTCCCTGAAATCTCCCCTTGACCCCTGAGTGCCGTGTTTGTGCTGGACGGCGACTAAGAATAGATAAGGGTCACGGCAGCGCAACCTTGGCGAAACAAATATTCATGATCAATAAGCGCTTTATTCCAAGCATCTAAATGATTCTTACGTCTGAAGCCTCCCCTCCCTCCCTCCTCCACACGGAGCAGCAGCTGCTAGATTTATGCAGACGGGGTAAAAGGACATTTTAAAAGACTATACACAGTGTCGCTGCTTTCGAATGTCATGTAATGAGAGGTTAGGGGAGAGTGCCGGCCACAGAGAGCTAAGTGATGTTCCAGATAATGAATTGCCTCTGAAATATAATACATCGTGAGTATGATTCTTTGTTCCCAGCTCTGTGCACCAACTCTGTTCAATTAAAGTTATTTATCTCTCTTGTTTTTTAGGTTCATCAATTATATTGTGATACACTTAATGTCCATAAGAGGATGATGTATGATTGGTCTAATTATTTCTTATTCACCATGCTTTCTAAGGCATATCAATTTTGTTAATACCATGTAATTAAAACACGTCAGTGCACTACAAGTTGCCGGCTGTATTAATGACTATGAAAATTATTTTAATTAAATAGCCAATTATAGAAAAATCCTAACCATGTGAATTGACATTTAAATGAATTCAATTTAAATTGCTTTTCAACATTGTTTTATCAAAGCTTTATGGGGTGAATAAATTATTACATCAAACAATATACTGTGTCATTGATCATACACAAGTCTTGTCCCACATCCACACATTCTCAAACACTCTCCCGACGTCATGCATCATTCGGGGGTGATTATATTTTGACAGAGCCATTTGTTTACCGCAAACTCGGCCACGTATACTGTACTTCCCATTACTTGCACAAGAGAAAAACAAACTCCACAACAGCTCTCTTAACTTTCATGTTAACTTAGCGAAGCCACGCTTACGGTCCAAATCCCTGCCTTTGTTTCTCCTGAACCCTCCTTTAGTCCACCGTCCTTCACATTTTTACCACAAGTAAACAGTTTTCTCAGTGAGCGTTCCTTTCCCGGTATTTTTTTTTTTTCACAAACGTTGCTGAATTCCATCAACAACATACTGTGTGGCGTACAGCACCAGCAGACTTTATTTTCTTTGTTACGCTGTGTTTTTATAACTGGGGTCAGACGCACGCAGCCCACCCAGTCTGTTGAAAGCCTTTTGTATCTCAAACATCATACATATCCTGTGGTGCCTTTTAATACCTATTAGGCTCCTCAGCCTCATATATTTTCTTTTTTTTTTTTTTTTTCCCCCTCAACCCCTTGCATAATATTAATGAAAGCCATTTTTCAGACATTACAAGCACAATGATTTGCAGTTAACCTATGCAAACAAGAGGAATAGTGGGCAAACTGTTGTGACATTCATTGTATATAATGAAATCTTAATATGGTGCATATTTAAGTGAAAGGTTAGCAACATAAAGGGCAAATGGATTGCTTGGCAATGAATTTTAAGCAGCTATTGATTTTACACTACAAGCTACCCCTTTCCCTGAATGATAATTTTTGAAATGGCATACTGCTTATCTTAAAGTTGATCTGAAACAACAAGAAAACGGTGAAGCACGCAGTATTGAGGCACGTGCACATTGTGATAAGCAGCTATAACGATGTATTTACACGTAGTTGGAATACTCAGGGGGCACACTTAGTGTACTCTTTTTGAGTTTTGCTCAGAAAAAAAAACAAATCGAACAGGTACACAGACTTACAAAAGTAGTTTTTGAGCTGGAGGAAACTTGCACTCCAACACGTTTGTCTCAAACTCAGCTATTCAGTCAGTAATCTAATCAAGTCATTACTGTTATGTTGACTAAAACAGTTTTTCAAGGGCATTCGTTTCTGCAAAACTTGAAAGGGACCTTCCAGCAAAAGTACCCGCTTCAGTTTAACATTTTGCTTTTTAAAAAGCAAGTGTACAGATCAGGCTTTAGTGTCACTGAAAGAAAGAGGACTTTTTGGTTCTCGAAAATTTTTATTTTTCAGTTTCATCGTCAAGTGGAGTTGACTTCTTGAAAAAGAAAACGTGCACTTTCTACAAGTGTCAGTTAGAGAGGTTAATTTATGATTCACCCTTGTGGTCGCATTGCAGAAGTGTGGACAATGTTGCAACTTCCTTACCTATTTTTTTATTTTTTATTATTATTCTAATACATTCTGACATGAAAAAAAGTGAGAGTTGATAGTTCAGCCAGATAAAGTTCATCGCAAGTAAATCCTTTGACTGAGCTGGTGTGTTTTGGAGGTTTGCCAGTATAACGTTGAGACCGTGCACTGCGTAAATGGTTAGTTACCTTTTCTCTTTAGGATTTAATTTCGCTATTTGACAGCCATCTCTCGCCAGCTCGGTATTCTGAAAATGGCAACATGAAGATTGATTAATTTCACCTCAGGTTACATCACTTTATTGAAGATAATTTGGCAATATTTCGCACTGTGTACATAAAGGAGCTATTATATGAGATGTTTACATGTACCTGCTAATTGGCGAACAAGTCCTATTAGATTCTTTGAACCCACAATGCACAATCTCAAATTAGCTTTCATAAAGCGGTCAAGTTTAAGAACAATTAGTTTATGTTGCTTTTTTAAATAATACGTACAATCTCTTTATTGCCTCATCGTAATTAAGTACTTTCTAGTTCGTGTTGTAATTTGTCTTAGAAGCAATACCTTCTATACTACATTTATAGTTTATTAAAGTGATGGAATAATGTGATTATGTGTTTTCCACTTTGTTGTCTTTGTGAGGTCAAAGCCGGCAGAATGTAACCCAGCTTCACACCTAAATGAAATTAAAGAATATAAACTTTATGAAAAGCATCTTGCTTCATTGATGAACTGTGGTTGAAAGATATCAGGTTGCTTGCTCCGGCTGCTAAAACAAGCCCTGACTAAACATATTCAATGTATAGGCTACTTTAGTTAAAAAAAAAAAAAAAAAAAGAAAGAAAAAGAAAAAAGAAAAAAAGAAAAATGTAAGCAACATTTGCGCAGAATAGCCGGGGTTTCTAAGAGGTAGCAGAGCTCAGTGATCTGCTCTTCAAAGGCTCCCACTGTCCCCTAGCTCCTCCCTCTCTGTACCGTGTGACAACAACAACTCATCCACAGAGCGGAGCTGCACTTTTCAGCTCATTTTCCTCCTGTCATTCCTCCTCCTATCTTTGATCATTGTCCCGCCGCTCGCCCCCCTCCCCTAAAACCCGCACTCAGCACGCCTTTTTCGGCAGCCCCCCCACCCCTCTTTTTTTTTTTTTTCTTTTCCACTTTCCAACTTATCTGAGGAGCTAAACTCTCGTGGATTCTTTCATTCAGGGGCGTCTCGGCAGGCTGGCTTTTCTACTTTGAACTTCGGCGACTGTCTCTTTCCGCCCTCCTGTAGGTGACCATGGCCGTGCCGGCTGCTCTGATCCCACCAACTCCTCTGGTCCCTCCGCCGCCGCCGCCGATCTCGACTCCCTGCGCGACCACGTCCCCGCCGTCGACCACCTCGTCGCCGTCTCCATCCCTGGCCCCACCGCCGCCCGGAGCCGGGCAGACCCTGTTCAGATCCGAGCTGCTCGCCACCGGCAGCCCGGGCATCCCGGGCGCGGCGCTCCCCCCCGGCAAGCCCGTGTACTCGACCCCGTCGCCCGTCGAGAACATACCGCAGAACAACGAGTGCAAGATGGTCGAGTTGCGCGGCGCCAAAGTGGCGTCCTTCACCGTGGACGGCTGCGAGCTCATCTGCCTGCCGCAGGCGTTCGACCTGTTCCTGAAGCACCTGGTCGGCGGACTGCACACGGTCTACACCAAGCTGAAGCGGCTCGAGATCACGCCGGTGGTGTGCAACGTGGAGCAGGTCCGCATCCTCCGAGGGCTCGGCGCCATCCAGCCCGGCGTCAACCGCTGCAAACTCATCTCCAGGAAGGACTTCGAGACGCTGTACAACGACTGCACCAACGCGAGGTTAGTACGCAGCTTTCTGGGGCTTTTTTTTCTTCTTCTTTTTTTTTTTTCTTTTTTATTTGGCGGCGTCGTCGCGCGTAAAAAGCGCAGCGGCTGCAGCCGTTGCAGCGGCGGCAGCAGCAGCGGAGACATTTTTTATCCCCTGTTAGTAAAAACAAGTGGTCCGCTCGGGTGTTGAATGGGAGGAACAATCTGCTTGATCGTTCACCTCCAGGCGGTTTGTCCGGGTTGTGTCGGGGGACAAGGTAGGAAGAGGAGGCCGGCGCGCAGCATCAGTGAGGGGGGTGAAGAAGAAGAAGAAGAAAAAAAAGTTTAGGCAAAGTTTTTCGACACGTGCACGATGGCCTCTTCGCTCCAGAGCAAAGCGATCGATACATGCAGGCAGAGGTTTCACACACACACACACACACACACACACACACACACACACACACACACACACACACACACACACACCGCATGTTGACTGTCATCTGTGGATACGTCACTGCTGAGAATATATGAGTGTATACGTTATATTTTTAAACATGGTAATAAGAAATTGGTCCTATTAGGTTTGCAAATTTTACAATTTGAGTTGAGCCTAATTTTAAGTAGAGGTTTGAAATACATTTAGGTTCTGCCTTAATACAAATGAGGCAGTGTCAATTATAGTAACTTTTAATTTGATTAAACAAGGTTAGAAATTGTAATTAGATGTTGTATTTTTTTTTAAAATAAAGATAATCAATAGCAGTTGTCCATGTGTTGACAGCTGTTACATTTCCACTAAAAAAAAAGTGTGTGTGTGTGTGTGTGTGTGTGTGTGTGGCCATTCTCACATCATAAATATTAATGATAATTGTCACATGCATATAGTAAAAAAAAATCCCTCCTAAAATATATCTGATTAAACAGGTGCCGCCAGACAGGACTTTGAGATGTAAATAATTGCACACGCGGAAATGAGTCCATGAAGCCAAAATTGCCCCGTCGTAGAGTCGTGTGAGCTTTATATGTTTCAGTATTGAGTTATTTAAGGGGAGGATCAATATTTGATTAAAACCAATTTTTTGCTGTCCTGTTGCTTCTTAGTGTGATGCATGGCTCGGTCTCGCAGGACGCCTCAGTCTCCTCAAACGTACCGTCTCACCTGTCACTATGATTGATTCCGTATTGATCCGCTCCCCCAGAAAATGAGCTGGAAATGCAAATATGATGGAAGGGCTCGCATCTTTAGGGAATAAGCAATAAACACTTTGAGTCACCGTGTGTCTCAGCTTAAAGGCACACAGCCTTTTGGAAAATTGAAGTGGGTGGTGGGGGATTAGGTTTAGTTTGAGGATTTTTGAAGATGAGCTTCATGCCATGGCATGAAAACAACAATGTGTAGGTAAATCAACCATACAGGAATTTCAGACAAAATTTGAAAAAAAACAAAAAACATATGTTACAATTTTCAAACAATGACTCTGTTTGTGAGTGAGACTTTCATGCACTTTCATGCTAGGATAGAAATTGCAAAATTAAATTGACGGCATTTTTAAGGAAAGCATGTGAGTAGCACTGCAATGCAACATCAAATAGTTTTTATTCAATAGTTAATTAGTTTAATTTTTATGAACAAATGAAGTGCAGTGGCTTTCTCTTCCTGCCGCGTGGCCGCCGTCTCAACAAGTCACCTGCGCGCCTTGTGTGCTGGCCTCGGCGCCATTCACACAGAGCGCCGAGGGAGAGGCGCGAGACGGGGGGGAGCCTCGGCTGCCGTCGCCGATCCTCTTCCCTTCCTCAGCCCTGGCGGCTGGCGAGGGGCTCCGGGTGACAAAGTACGCGGTTGAACCCTGCGGGTTGTCAACGGCGAGGGTGAGGCGGGGGTTGGAGGGTGGGGGCCGAGAGGGGGAGGGGGGGGGGAGCGGCCAGCGATGGGGGTTAAAGGATAATGCAGTGCCTCGCGTCGCTTTAATGACGCTAAAGTGCTGGGCTATTACGGGCACATGGACAGGACTGTAATTGTCTCTGAAAGCAGCCAGGTACTCCCGGTGCTGGGCTGAAATCAATCACTCAGGCCGGACCTGCCTTTGCCTTGCTCTGCCTCTCCTCCCTGCCTTCGCCTGCCTGCCTGCCTGCCTGCCCCATTTGGAGAATTACATCATGGAACAGCGAGGCATCCGCCAGATAAAAGGCTCCTGTTACTTAGGAAGAGTTGATTTTATTTGCCAGGGATGTGTGCTTTAACACCCGACTGTCGCTGAATTGCTGCCGACAAAATGATCAGGCCGGCTAAACAGGAGGCCACGACAGGGGGTGGGGAGGCGTTGGGAGGGCACAACTAAAAAAATAAAAAATAAAAAATAAAGGAGAGCGGCTGGGAAGCTGTTTCCCAAATTCCATGTTTCGCACCGGCTGTGGAAAAATGATCCGAGTTGACCGGTTAACCCACTCAGGTTGCCCAACAACAACAACAACAACAGCAGCAGCACCCTGAGAGTGTTGAGCCTCTCACCCTGCCCTCTCACTGCACTGCACTGCACCGTCACCATACAGTAGCAGAGTGGCAACAATGAGGGGCGAATAATGCTCCCCATACAATGCCTCTTACTATTTTACATGCAGGGTTTTTTTCCCCCCTTCTCCCCTCCTCCCCCTCCATGTGTCTTTCTCTCTGTCTCCTTTGTGTTTAAAACACACACACACACACACACACACACACACACACACACACGCACAGCGCTGCACTCACTTTGCACACCGTGTGAATGTGAGAGGCATCAGAGAGCACCGGCGAGTCCCGCTGCTTCGCTTTTTGCTCGTGGACGGAAACGGAAAAAGTGAAACAAAAGGAGCGGTTTGTTTCCTGCGACGCCGACTTCACTCTGGAAAAATAATTACAATAACTTTCCAGACACTTTGCAACATCTTTTTGCAATTTCTCCTTTAAGAGAAAAAAATATCGGAATAACTTTTGATTTCCCGCGCTCAGTTAAAGAGCAGGAATGAGGTTGGACGCCCAGGTGGGCGACTCAAGCCTTTTTTTTTTTCTTTTATTAATTACGCCTCGCCTTTAAACATACTAGGAATAATAAGTCGTTCTTGACCCCCGTCATTTTCTTAAGGACCCCCCGGGCCAGATTAGCAACCTCATTCCCCCACTGATCCAGGTTCAGCGCCGCTCGCCGCTCCCCTCCCTCCCCTCTCCGTCACGACCGACTGGGGCCCTCCAGGAGCCCCTCCAGGAGCCCCTCCAGGAGCCCACCCTCACCACAGACCCCCCCCCCCCCCCCCCCCCCTCTCCCACATCCCACCCAACCTCCCAAACCTTCCCCTCTGGGCTCCGGCTACTTGTTTTCCTTTTTCATTTTCCCTGCGGTGGGACGCGAAGAGGGGTGGCAGGGGAGGAAAGAGTGGGGGGGAGAAAAACAACAAAAACCTCTTTTTCTTCTGGCTTTATGACACTTGAACTCCCTGAAAGGTTATTATAACACCAGGAGTGGGGTTGAGGGGTTGGGGGGGGGGGCGGCGGGGGTTCGGAGATATCGCATATCTCTCATTGGTCCGCGCCGACGAAGAAGAAGGAGGGCGGCTAACCCCGATGCCGGGGTTGCGGGAAATGCAGCAGTTAATTGACAATCATTGTCTCGCCTTGAAGGTTAACCGCGCGCCCCCCAGACGGCGTCCCACCACTGGGAACGGGACGCCTTTTTCACTTACATGCCCTTCTTAAATAGATTTTCCCCGGCTCGTTTCAAGTCAGACCGGGAAAAAAAAAAAAAAAAAAAAAAGCGCCCGCGTGACAGCTCGCGCGGCGGAGTGACTCCTCGCCGACCGACTTCCGTCTTTTTTTTTTGTCTCCCGCTCTTAATTGACGCCGATGCGTGAGAGCCGTCACCTCCTTTTGTCTCCTCCTCCCTCCCGTTTTTTTTTGTTGTTGTCATTTTTGTTTTGTTTTTTTTTCCTCTCGCCGAGTGTTTATGCCTAAACACACATATTTGCAAATGACGGTAATTGTTTTGTTCGGCAGCTCAGTGTGAGCTGCCACCGAGGGTGCCAGCTTGTCTCTCCGCTCTCCCTCACCCTCCTCTCCCTCCCTCCTCTCCCCCTCTCCTCCCCTCCCCCGCTCGGCTCTCTTATAATATATTTGTTTTCTACAAGGCGCGGATGTGTTTACAGGTACTCAGGGGAGATTTCTGGATTCCATTCAAATCATTCCCAGTCAGAGTGGGTGCTAAGATACCCATCGCCCGGCAACCACATCCAAGAGGGAGCCTGGGCGATAATAACTTCAAAAACAGAGTGACAGATGCCTGATTAGAGGCAGAGAGGGAGAGAGAGAGAGAGAGAGAGAGTGGGGAAGAGAGTGCTGCTATACAAACCTGTTTAAAATCCAAATCCATTCAAGTACTTTCTTGAAAGTCAAATTGGCTTGCATATTGTGTTTCTTTATTGATGGAGGACGGAGGGAGAGAGGGAAAAAAAATCAAGATCTTTCCCTTTTTTTAATGCTTTTAATCCTTCAGTGGGGCTCAGTTAAATTTGATTAGGTACAGTACATGTGCTCAAGTCAACTGTGCAGTTGACAGATGGCGGCAAGGTGTTTTTTTTTTGTGTGGATGGGAGGGGGATGGGGGTGGGGGGGGGACAAATAGTCTCCTTGAAAACCGGAATAGCTTTATTGACTTGACATTCCCTCAGCTGGAACAAGTGCAAATTAAAACATTATTTTTTTTTGGAGGGGAAAATTCCACAACTCAAAAACAAACAAGCATTCCGGGTTTTTTTTTAAGTGCTATTTTTTCTTCTTTTTTTTCCCTTCCCGTCCTTTTCCCTCCCCCCCAGCTCACAAGCAGACTGTGGAGTGCTTGTATTTCTCTTGTTAAAGAGGCTTTGTTTGACACTGTCTAATGTCATTTGTGGATTTAGAGGCTATTTGCATGGCAAAGAGGCCTGTATTGTTAATTTGCCTGTTGGACGCATTAGTTGTCCGAGCTCCCATCTTATTTGCATGCCTTTACTGGATCCGCAACAGCAATCCAATCGCCAATTAAATCTTGCACCAAGCGCAATGCTTTGGAATCACAGACGGGCGCCAGGTCTTTGCTCATCCGCCTGTTTAAATGACACATTTTTTTTCCTTTTCTTTTCTTTTCCTTTCTTTTTTTTTTTTTTGTTCACACACAACACACCCGAGCTGTTAAGAATCTGCGATTCCACCTGATGTTTTTTCCTCCCGAGGCCGATTGCCTGAGCGATTTTGGGTCACTCAGACTGTCAGCGTCTTATTAGCGCCTCCCCTGCTCGCCTCGCCCTCGCAGGGTCCTTTTTACATTTGCGGCGCGTTTAGGGAGTGCGGCGGAAGTCACCGGCGCTCGCGCCGGGATGTTAACTGCTACTGACAGAAGTTAGAGGGAGCAGATGAGATTTCCTGATTGGGGAAGCAGCGCAGGCCCTCGCCTGGCTCTGTCTAATATGGTCACATAGAGAAATTGATTTTCCTCAGAAATTAATTAATTTTTCATATAGCCCAAAGCTGCGGTTTAAAAAAGAGCGCACACTTGCCGCTTTCCTATTTTCCCCCCTTTTTTAAAGAATTATTGCCTAATCATATTAATACTTTTGCCCCAAGGATGAAAAGATAATTGTACAAATGCATTTGGAAATATGTATCACTGAGTATTTATGATTAAATTATGCAAATAAAGCCGCTCCCACCCTTAGTGCTCCCAGATTGTCTAATTAGGATTGATATGGCGAGTAGATGTTGGGGAATCTGAATACAAGCATGTCCAAAGAGCAGAAAATTGAAAATGACAAGGCTGGAATCCTTAAAAAGTGTGTAGATTTTTTTTCTCCCTCTTCCTCCTCCACCCCCTCCTCTCCCCTCTCCCTGTCTAATTCAGCGTAACTGTATCAGGAGTTAATTTTCCCCAGCTTCATTTCTCGTCTGAGCTGACAGGAAAAGGAATCCATCAGGGAGGCAATCTCAGATGGGATTCCACAAATTTCCTCCACTTGTTTTTCTTTTTTTTTTCTCTCTCTTCCCTCCTCCTCCTCCTTCCCCTCCCACTCTTCATTTCGAGACTATCGGGGACAAATCTTCTCCTGAGTAAACACGCAGATGTTTTTCCTCCAGTGTCAATGTTTTTCGGAGCTCTCCACTCCATGCAAATGACTCCCCCCCCTCCCTCCAATCCCCCCTTTTAATAATTGAAGTCTATTAAGGAGGGAATGTCATGCGGCAAAACAGCCGTTGTGCTTGGAGTAATGCGCGTCGCGTTGTGGAAAAACAACCGGCGGTTTGGCCATTTTGTGCACTGGCAGTGTTATTCCGAAAAGAAAAGTTCCACAATTTCAAAGGAAAACCTTCTGTAAAAAGTCTTTTTACTCAAAATAAAAACACCCGAGTTGATTTTCACTTCACCTTCACCTTAACCAGCGCACATCTCCATCTCGCGAACGTGGGAAAACGCACCTTCCCGGACTTGTTGCGGCAGCGCTGACAGACACGCTACACCGGTTTGAGTCGGCGGTTACATGCAATTGAACAGGCGCGCTCCCTCGCTGAGCTCAGCGGTACATCACAGACGGAATCAGCGAGGAAATGACATCGGTTCCTCCGCTCCTCTTTCTCCTGTTGTTAGCCTCAGATGAACGGCGGCGGCGGCGGCGGCGGTGGCGGCGCGGCAAACGGCCCCGGCGCCTCCAACAGTATCTATTAAAGGGGCTGATTGTTATCTAATCTTTTACCTGGCGCTAGCTGGAGAAAAAAAAAGCCCCCGGAGCTAATGACACTTGAAACTTGCGCCGCATTCTACGCTGGTTCAAAGCATCCGCTCAGTCAATACCTTTCTGACGGAGAGGAGGATGGGGGGGGAAAGAAAAGTGAGAATACGGCCTCCACAGATATTCAGGTGACGTCTGAGGATTTTGCCTGAGCACCAGAGACGCTTTACTGTCTCGGTCCGTGGCACTGAGTGGACCAGCGTGGCGCAGAATGACTGCGGTTCCTGCAAAAAAACCCGTAATTTCAATAAAACTGGAATCATTTGAATTGAAGTTTGAACTGAAGTCGACGGCCTCGGTGACTGCGATCCCGGATTGAAAAGATTACTCGTTTTACGACCACTGAACTTTTTTTTTTTTTGCCACAGTGGTTTTCAAACGTTCATTTTGTCATGATAATAGGTCGCACCCAGTCGACTGGTTGGGCCCTCGCCGCCTGCTGATCGTCACATTGCTCCAGATCTGTCTCTCAAATGCTGTGGGGGGTGGGAAAAAAAAAAAAAAAAAGTCAATCAAATTTGATTCATTTATCTTAAGGCCAGTGTCACATGAGCACTTTCTAAAATTAGATTGTGAAAATTCCAGTAGATAATTCTCTTCTGCTAACAGCTAACCAATATTTGCCTTAGTTACGATAATTAGCCGCCATATTTCAGTTTTCGTTTTCATTCCTGCGCATCTGCTTTTCAAATGTCGCTTCACTGCCCCGCTCACTGCGAGACGATACGGCGTGCAGCTCTTTTGGCTCTCGGCCACGCGGAGAGAGAGAGGGAGAGAGAGAGAGAGAGAGAGAGAGAGAGAGAGATAGCCAGCCACACCCTGAGCTGTTTCCTGATGGCGTTGCACACCTGTAGAGGTTATGAGCAGGGGGTATCAATATCACCGGGTCAACACATTTTCATCTAACACTGACATCTCCCTCTGCAACCTCCCCCCTCCCTCAGGCCCCCTCCCCAACCCCCTCTAAAGCCGGCAGAGAGTCTTTATTGGTCGCAGCGCTTGGGTTTCGCCCCCTCGTAGACTCAAATGTCACCGTCTCCCCGATGTTTCTTTAAAATCGCCTGTGCCACCACTCTTGCCGTGGCGCCTGGCTTTTATTACCCTCCTCTTAAGGAGTGACACTCTGCGTCCTCAGGAGATGTGACACAGACCCGCCGCAGGCGGAGCCGCGCTGCCGTGTCAAGCCGATGCCTCCGGGCCAGTCGGACGGCGGGAAGAACAAGGCGCTGTCCGTCAAGCGGGGCGGCGGGTGTGAAATTCCGACGGTGCGACGTGCGAATTTGAGGCGTCGGGGTAAAATCAACCCACTGCTGAAGACAACATGGAGACGGTTGTAGTTGCAACGACTTTTAGAATTTTGGAGAATTTGGAGATTTGGCATTTTGGAAACTTCCAAGTTAAAAAAGGAAGAAAATAGAAATAGTAAAAGCATTCATTTACATTCCACGTTGCACTTTGTGGTAGTTTAGCAAATTGTAGTTGCTGTCACATGACTGTCATACACCTTGCACCTTGCATAAAAACACAACATGGACCGATTCGGTGCTGCTTTCGCCAGTTAAATTTAGATTTTCCTGCCTCGCCCGAAAAGTACACTCGCTCACACACATCAAAAAAAGTTGGGAATCATTCACGGCCGGGTCCACTTTGAGCCCGAGCGCCAACACTTCGAAAAACCACGGCGGTTGACCCGTGTTTGCGTTGCCCCGTGATTCCACAGCCGAGCAGGAAAATACAGAGAGACGCGCTCTCTATGGAAATAAACATTATGATGTTGTGATATAAGGGAGCCCTCGGCTGGAATGTCCACATACATTAACCCCCCCGTGCTGCTTTCTCATGGAGCCCGCGTGCGTGCGAGCGAGCTAGCTAGCGTGCACGTTCCACTCAGCGGAGGGGACGCCGAGCGTGTCTGCGTGCGGGCGCGTGCGTGCGCGCGCCCGCCCGCGAGACGGCGTGTGAGCATGAGACGGAGAGACAGCCTCTCGCTACTTCACATATGAATGGTCTTGTGTGAAAGGGGGGATGAATTGAGTCAAGCTGACATAGCATGCCAATAAGCTTTGTCTCATTCCCAATGCCGTATTCATTTGTGCCACAGAGAGATTTATTGCATGATTGACAATTATGAGAGGGTGACCTAGTTCTTTGTGACGGAAACAAAAATGGTTTTCATCAGTTTGCCTTTGCTGTCTTTTAGCATTGTGAGTGTGTGTACGAGACGCTCCCGGCCGAAGAATAGAGATGCCCCCCCCCCCACCCCTCACCCCGTCTCTCTCGACACCACCCTCCCCCACCACCCCCACCCGACTCACTCCCCCCCCACCCCCCCCAAGCCCTCCTCCAACCAGCAGGACACAACTCGTGCGTTTCTTTTTTTTTTCTTTTTTTCCGAGTGGTGTCTTCATATATTTTGCATAGAATCACATCCACTCTTGTCAGTCGCACGGCAGCGAAAATGAATTTCCTACCCCATTAAGCAATGTGAGCTGTCCAAATGGATCACATTACAGCGCTGTGTTTTACGGACGCTCTTCGATCTCTTCCAACTTTGCCGAAAGAGGTAACAGGGGACACGCGCACCCACACACACATACATACATATATATAGATATATATATGTGGATCGCCCACTGCATCACTGTTGTCAACTGAACAGCGGCAAGACGGATGCACTTATCCCCTAACCGCTCTGACTGTCGGTAAACGGCTTCATTTGCGCTTTGCGTTTAATTCCTTTATTGCTTTCATGGCTCATTCGTCCCACCTTCCCTATCTGACTGTGTCTTCCTGCGCCCGTGCGTGCCGGCCGGCGTGCACGTGCGTGCGTGCCCGTGCGTGCACCCAGTCAAGCTTAGATTACTTTCGGCTGCTCGCGCGGCGGAAGTCTCGGGCACCTCCTGGGACTCCTGCTTGACTGGCCCCACAAATGATACAAGCCAGGGTTTAGTTGGGAGTTAATATCCTGCAAAATTGTTCCGCGCAGCCTCGGCAGAACGCGGATGATTAAATGACACGAGCATATCAAAAACATTTTTTTTTTCTCCCTCAGACTGCTGGCTGTTAAAGTGTTGCGCCAGGCCGACCGGCGTGGGCCCGCCTCCCCAAGGTTACCGTTTTTTGGGGGGTTTTTTTTCTTTCAAAGAAAGGGGAACGGAACAGTCAGTCGCCGGCGGGCCGATTGTGTGTTTGCCCGCGCGCACCTCCGCCCGTGTTTTTGCGCGACTCCGCGTCTGAGTGGTAATGATATCTCAATAGGATTTCAGGGCCTCATCGAGAGGTTCGCTGGAAGGTTGAGAGGACGTATGCTAATTGTGCCTGAGAAGTCTCTCGGAAACATTCCACCAGAGGAGGGTTTTTTTTTTGTGTGTTTTTTTTTTTTTCCTCGAGCGCTGGATTCCAGCCTCCCTCCGGTGACAAGAAAAAGGCTCGGGGCGCCGAGGCAATCCATTTTATCCTCTCCTCTTTTCAAAGGATGCAGTGCTTTGTTTTAACCTCTGCCGGAAAAGGGTATAAATGGCGGCGTAATAAAAACCAAAAGGTCTTTCTGTAGTTATCAAATGGCCTTTCACTCCTGACCTTTAAGATGCCACAGTGAGAACGGGCGGGCAATGCGAGAAATACGGATCGGATTTCAGACATCAGACGCCCCCCCACCCCCCCCTTTGTGTCATTTTTGCTCACAAAGAGGAAGAAAAGAGCCTTTCACCGCAAACGCTATTTGAAGTGGGGAACGACAAAGCGAGAAAAGAAAAAAAAAACAAAAAACAACATTTGCGAGCGAATGAGCTGTCTTGTCAGCACCTGCACGGATCAAACACTTCAGGGAAGTTAAAGCAACGTAGCAACAGATACGTTTGGGTTCTGAGGTGTTTTTCTTCTCATTCCTTCTTTCATCTGACACGCTCACGCCACACCAGCGGGCTTTGAATGAGTCACGCGGGACTCTGCGGGCTCTTCACTGTGTCTGTGCGTGCGTGCGTGCGTGTGTGGTTTTTTTTTCCGACGATTTCAAATATTACAAGATTTTCTTTTACGTGACACATCCAGATGTATAATGTAATGCAGCGCCGCTCTGCTGCTGCTGCTCTCGCCGCTCTGTATCAGGTTCTGCTGCACTCGTGAGTTCCCTTCAACTCCACATGGTCCACTGCCAAGTCAATAACCTCAAAGTTATTAAGTATATAGTGAATTATATTGTGATGAAAGGGTACTTCCAGTGCGCTGCTCTGGTATATCAACGAAATCCCAAATACATCTTAATGATAAATGATGGACGTAAGAGAGCTAAAGCTGACAAATTGTAATTCCTAGTATATTAAGTTAGTTTCTTCTTCGGCAAACATTAATAAGTTAATAAGTTAGCTGACAAAAAAAAATTAAATGATTAATTTGCTGGTCTAAGTATCAAATAAAGTTTTTTTTTTTTAAAGTAACTGATGCGTCAAATCCAGCACAAATTTACGATGACAGGGCAGGCCACTGGTTTTGGGTAAACACCAGCCAAAAAAGTGGAGGTGAAGACAGTTTGACCTCGTAGAAGAGTTGTAACTGGAGCCTGAAGCGGGGCTGGAAGCATTTCAGCTTGCTGGCGGGACAGTTTCAGGCTCCGTGCGAGTGCAGGTGCCTCTTCTTGGGCGACAGTGCGGCAACTGCACCGACTGATCGGTGATACTTTGCCAGATGTTTTCTTCAGGATCTGTTTTTTTTTTGTTTTTTTTTTTTGCTTGTTTGTCGTATAAAGAGCTTGTCAGCTGTAGTTATTGATATAGTTGTTGGGGGCAGGGGGCGTGACAACCATCATCACTGCATCAAGTGTTTTTTTGCAGATGCAACATCTGTAAAAAAAAAAAAAAAAAAAAAAAGAAAAAAAAGGAGCCGTTGGAATACATTTGTTCTCAATGAGAAAATATTCACCTTCAGAAAAGTTTCTTTTTGTGTGTTAAAATCATTTGGACATCTGGTGTGTCAAGGCCTTGATAGATGTTGCAATCTGTCACTCAAGAGCAAAGGGGAAATTCTTGCATGTCCTCAATGTGCATCAGTTTTCTACAAGTCTGTTCCATTTAAGTTCATCTGAGCCTTTTTGAAACCTCCTTTACGAAGCGATAATAACCTTTGATCTTAATTTATCTTTGCTTACGTTAGAAGTCCTGGTGTCCAAGCTGCTGCATGGTAATGACAGACCAACAATAACCAGCAGCCCATTATTTATTTTTTTTAAACACCCCAGCCATAAATGGACAGGCTGCGCAGACCACTAATCACACTCTCAGATGTGGAGCGTTATCACGGTCGGGCTTGGAGGGTTTCGCGCGATGGCACCCGACATTCCTGCCATTCTCCACATTCTGCCGAGCGCCACTCGCTCCCGGAGCGTTCAAGTGTCCGCGCCTGCGGGACCCCTGGAGGACCTCCCGGCGTAAGAGCCCCCCCTCCGCCCTCTACGCCAGGGGTCCCTGCTGACAGCTCCTTGGCACCGTCGCCTCAGCAGGAAGACATCAGTCGGAGCGACGGCTCTCGCCGCCGGACGGAGGCTGTCGGGTCAGCGGCGAGAGAATGGAGCTGGAGCAGATTAGGCCTCACCCCGGCGAGGTCATTGTGTGTGTCGGTGCAGGCCCGAGCCCCGTTGGCCTCTCAGTATTGTTGAGGAGAAAGGTCAGGCCCGAGCGTAGAGGGCTAAGCCTATTAGCGACCGGTACCACTTCTTCCTGGAAAAACCGGGCTCTGCGCTCTCGGGGAGGAGTGGCAGAAGAAGATGAAGAAAAAAAAGTGAAGCTCAGCCGGTTCCCCCGATACGGATCAAAGACGTTGCAGTCGGGCTCCTTAATAAACGGCGGGGTTCCAGTTTTTTTTCTCTTTTCAATCACGGCTCAAAGTGCTTGCGTTGTTTTTCGGCGGCGGTTGGGGGCCTCGGCGCTCGCCCTCCGCCAGAATCCTCCCCACTGTCGGGCAAATCCGCACGTTTATATCCTTCTCAGCGCTAAACGCTTATGTACCGCATTCATAAGGTCGTCTGAGCCCCCGACACACTCCCATAAGTCTCCTTTAGCTCCCCCCCCCGCCCGCCTCGCCTCGCCTCCCTCCCTCCCTCTCGCGGCTGATGGCTGATGTCAGGGACGTCCGCCGAGCGAGAGGAAACACGGGCAGATAGCGTTCTGATCCGTGATGGAGATGGGTCGGCAGGAGCCGGAGCAGGAGCCGGTGATTAATAACGGGCGCGTGCGGGCAAGGGGGGGGGGGGGGGGGAAGGATGTCATCCGCTGGACGTCTAATGAAAGCTCTTGAACATATCTGGGAGAGGCGATATGTTGACAGTGGATGATGCAAATGAGGCTAAATGTGAGCGGAAACCTGAAATGAATCACCCCGGCTTGTCTCGCGCCGCGGGTTTTTTTTCCCCGCGTGTGCGCTCTCTCCGGCGGACTCCCCGACTCGCAGCCAGCCGTTTTAACGGCGCACAAAAGCCGGCCGTGACACTCTCCCTCCTTTGTCTCAAACTGCTAACTGTATTTAATTTCACATCTTATCGGGCCGGGGCTTTGTCTGTCTGTGAGTCTCCGCACAGTGGAGGCGACCCCCGGAGATAAACTCTGTCAGGCTCCTGGGTGATTTATTAAATTCTGATTTCTGTGAAGGACTTTAATGTCGAGGGGGGCGCTGGTGGTGGGAAGAGGGGGAGGGGGCGAGTAGGGGGTGTGTAGAGGGAGGGGGGTGCGGAGAGAAAATATGTCGCAGGTGTCTCTGCCAGCCCCGGGCACTGTTCTCTCTCCATTACCAGCATTGTTAGGCTCAGAGCGACGGGAGAAAAGAGAGAAGTAGGAATCTATGCTGAATTTCCTGTCTTTGTTGCGGCCGCCGGCTTGTTTTTTCCCTCCGTCCCAGCGCCTGAATGGCCCGTATCAAATCTCACTTGTTTGGACTGGAGATAGCGACGTGGAGTTGCAAGAGAAAAAAAGAAAATAGAAAGAAAAACAAAACAGAAAAAGAAGAAGAAGAAGAAGAAGAAGAAGAAGAAGAAGAAGAAGAAGAAGAAGAAGGGGGTAACTCGGCCTAGCTTAGCGTCACTTGAACAGGTTTTTCTTTCGCTTTAACGCTCCGTCCGTCCCGTCGTCTCCCCCCTGTTGCTCCCCGACTGGGGCTCCCGCTGTCCATCCAGGTGAATCCTCTGACCTTTAACCCCTCCCGCAACTCTGCCACGTAAAGACGGGCCGGCGTCAAGACAGGTGGGACTTTTTTTTTTTTTTTTTCTCCTCTTCTTCTCGCCGAGTTCAGCAGATTTGTCTCGATCCGGTGTCAAATGTCCCCCCCACCGCCCGGTTAAAACCCACTTTGCACTTTGCAGGTCGACCCCGTGCACGTCGCAGCTCGACACGTTGGCTTTTTATTTTTCACTTTTTTTTGCCCTGACGTACCGTTTTATTCATCACGGAGGAGTCAAGCCAACCCCACCCCACGCTAGGCCTTTTTGCGAAGCCCTACTTTACATTTCTCTTTCATATCACCTTAATCTAAATTGATGCGCTATCATACATGGATCTCTGAGGAGCGGATCAAATAGTGGCTGTCAGTGGCGTTCGGGGGCGGACTGTGTTTTTCCTCAACCCCAATTCGCTTCCCCCTGCATTACAAAGTGGGCTTTAAAGCCGAAAAAATCTCAGAGGTGATTTTTCACGTCGCCCTCGTCTCCTTTCTTTTCTGTTTTATTTTTCGGGGGAGGGAGAATTGTTTTTCAAACGGGCAGAGACGCCCGGAAGAGTGGCGCCTCGCCGCCCCCCCCGGCCTCCCCCGATATTTTCAGAACAGTTTTGATCAAAAAAAGAAGGACGGGGGGGCGGGGGGAGATTTGGTAGGGGGAGGGGCGACGGGGGACACCGCCGCTTCCTGTCTCCTCGCACGTGGCCTCCCGCAGGGCTCCTTCTCGGTGGCACCTCGGCTCCTCCAAAGCGATGAGCGGGATGATAAAGAGCGGCGGATTCGGCGTATTTATTTACTGCTCCCATTGAAGAAGTTAATAGAAGACTGGAGGCTGCGAGGCGTGAAGGGCTGCACGGGACGGGACTTGTTGTCTCGGTTGCAGGAGAGTGAGGAGCCGAGCCACATACATCAAACCCACGCAGGCTTCAGCCATACACACAAGCACACAGACGGTAGTTCGTCTCACTTCTTTAGCTTCCTCGTCCCGTTTTTTTCTTCTGTTTGCGTCGATAGCTCGCCGCCGCTAAATCAGAACGCGCCTCGCCGACATCTCAGTCCCAGCTGTTACCTTTCAGAAAACTGAAACGTCCAGCGCAAACAAACACCTCCACCCGGATCTGTTCAAACACACCTGCTCCTCGGCCAGAGCGGAGCAGCGGCGCGCCTGACCCGGTCTCCACACCCCAGCTAACAGGTTTGATTCGTAGCTAGCCGGCAGATCTCAGAGGCCGGCTCCTCTGATACCTACGTCGCCCCACCCTCCCTTCCTCCCCCGCCCCCCCGTCGCCGTCTCCATTGTTCTCTGCAAGTCAGCATCTTTTGTCTCTGCCACTGATTTGTCTTTTGATCTGTTGCGAGTGATTTATCTGCATGGAATCGTTTTTCTCTCTGTTCCCCCCCTCAGGAAATTTGGAATGAGGCTGGCCTAACCTTGCCAGGGCCAAACAAAGCCCGAGAGCTGATCTCATGTATTTTGATGCTGTTTGTGAATACGAGACACATGCACACGCGCATGCACACACACACACACACACGCGCACATCAGACTTCGAGAGGCTGTGCGTGTGCGCGTGCGTGTGTGTGTGTGTGTGTGTGTGTGTTGGATGGGGTACAAAAAAAATCTGCCTGCTGTTCTGCATTTTTTTTTTTGTGCTTTCCAGCAGCAGATGTAAGTACCTGCAGCGGGGAAAAAAAAAAATCCATTTGCAAGTGACATGTTTTCGCAAACTTGAAAATATTAAACGCTAGCAGGTGGATTGAAGTGGATGCTCGTAATGCAGGCAATAGACTGACAGTCACTGTGTTTCCATTCCAGTTTTTTGCAAAATAGAAGCAATATTTCTAAAATTTCACCAAAGTACAATTGTGATTTGCAGGTGTTACCATTGAATGGTGTGAAGCGCATAAGCCGTAATTCTCGTAAAATCTTGCCTCGCGAATTTATTTTCGGGAGTTACGTTGCTTTTGTTTGTTTACGTTCTTTTGCTGTCAAGAATGGTTGTTATATTTTTCTCTTTCATCACTTTAAAAAAACAATCTGTCTCCTTCTCCATCCAAACATAATACAGAATTTTCACTTGAAGGGAACTAGTCACATGACCCCATACGTGACGTCCGGTGACGCGTAAATGCGAAAAAAAAAAGTGTTTCCATGACACTTTTGCGATACACCTCTACATCGATACATCTGAAAAACCACCTCATGAGAGCGTCAAAATCTTTTTGCGATATTTGAGACGTTTTTTTCAAAGTTTAGGTTACCAGTTTTGTATTGCGATATTTAGGTTTCGCGCAATTCTAGGGGTCATGCGAACGCAGCTAGCGGCTGCGACGGCCGCGCGAGGCCGACACGGCCCGAATTTTCCCGCCGCAACAGTTTTTCCCCTCTGTTTTTGCCCGCACTTGAAAGCGCCAGAGGTTCGGGATGCGGCGGCGGTGGTTGATGGTGGTGGGATCGGGGGTTGACAACCCCGAGGGGAATCGGAGCAGTTTGCCTTGTGTGCTTTTCTCCCCCTCCCCTGCCCTCCCTCCTCCTCATCCTCCTCCTCCTCCTTCTTCTTCTCCTCCTTTTCTTCCCGCCCGCACTCATGTGCAGCTGTTATAGCATCCTCCCTCCTCCTTGCCAGCTGCCACTGAGAGAGACACATAGAGGGAAAGCAGCCACGGCGAGAGGGTTGGGGGGAGGTGGGGAGGGTGAACGCAACCATTCAACACCTGCTGCCCCGGTGAAGGAGGGTAACAAAAAAAAAAAAGGTTCATGCAGGACGGAGGTGCGGAGAAGGGGAGTCAGAGATAGGCGTTTGGGGACAAAAAAAAAAGCCGGGGAATGCGTCCAAGGCGGGAGCTCGTGACGGCGGAGAGACGGAGATTAGAGGAGAGGCAGGTGTGGGGGGGGATCTGCAGGTAGGCTACAGTATCGCCCCCCCCCCCCCCTACCCCCACAGAAAACCTCCGCCGCTCCTAAGTGCTCCCTGCTGTCGCCGCCTTTATCTGCAGGGCGGTGATCGCGGGAGGAAACACAAATAGGCGTCTTCGCCGGGGAGTCTCCAGATGTTTACGCGCTTTGATCAACATTGTTTTTTTTTGGGGGGGGGGGGTTTGAGGCCCTCGCCGCGTTTGTCTCACTTCTCCGGGAGATGCAGAGGAAACTTTTTTTTGTGCGTTTTTTTTTGGTTTCCCCTCCCCTCCTCCTTCCTCCCTGTTCCCTGCGCCTCGGCAACACTAATTATTTTTCCATCACCGCCGCCGCCAGTGAGAAACTCTCCTCGTGTCCACACCGCTTCCCAGGCAACAAATAGAGCACGCAGCACACGAGGAAAGCAAAAAAAAAACAAAACAGCCGCTGCGAGACTGTTTGTGCGATTAATGATTTCCGAAAAGGGCCCCCCCCCGCCCCGCCAGCCCCTCCCCCGCCGTCTCTCACTCGCTACCTGCAACCTCGAATTTAACAAAAACGCTGCGGCGCGACACCGTTCAGGCCCCTTTATCGGTAAGAAAGATCTGGGCCCAGTGTTTGTGCCTGCGGAAAAAGTATTTGAACGCCGTCCAACACTTTTTTTTTTCTACGCGTTTGTCTGCGTTAAAGTCAACCGAAGTAAGCAATCTTTTTAATCAGCTATTTTCTCTGTATCGGAGAAGTGCAGAGTTCCTCCCGTTCCGTTCGGGGACCTGATTGTCAATTGGCTGACATTATCTAAACAAGAAATATTAAAACCTAATTAAAGAAATGTCTCTGTGAAATCTTGATAAGGCTGAGGTTAGTGTGTTTTTCCCCCTCTCTCTCTCTGTCTCTCTCCCTCTCCCTCTCTCTCTCTCTCTCTCTCTCTCTTCAAACTGCCTCCCTCTGCAGCGTGCACACTTTGGGGGCTTGCCACAGGCTTGTCTAAGCAGAGGAAGTTATGAAACTCCTCCTGCTGTATCATTTGCACGGGGAAGTTTCAGTCTGTTCCTCTGGCTCTGTTGACTGTAGTCCATAAAACAGCTTTATTAAAAATGACACCATTCCACTCTGTATTTGCTCAGTGGCTGCTCATCTAGATTAGGTCACATGTTGCCGCACATCGCGGCCAACAAACAGCGAGAGTTTATGACAGATAGCAGCTGTCTGGGGCCGCCAGTGTTGTGATAACATATTGCATACTGTACATCTCTAAATCTGCTGCCTTTCATTGAGATAATCTGCTTCTGTTTTCAACGGAAAACTGTCCCGACCACAATTCAAGAGCAAGTCAGCGCCGTTCCAATTTCCTGTAAAGCCAACGGCGCACGATAGTAAATCATTGCGGACGCGAGGCCGCCGGCGAATCCGCAGAAAGCGCCGGCGCTCGCGTTGCAAAATTGATGTAATACCTTTCACTTTGCATTACACAAGTTCAATACTTCGATGGGGAAATCATCCTGTGTGCGTGCGTGTGTGTTTGTGTCTCAACTGATGCTCCGTCTCGATAAAAAAAAAAAAAAAGGAAGGCACCCGGAATCCGCACAATAAAAGCTATCACAAAGCACATCGAAGTGTCTGCATTGTGGTCGTGTTTACAGGAGCGCTTGTGTGTGCATGCCCATGGATGTATAACACTACATAGGGGGGCGGAGGTGGGGTCAGCGTTCACAATGATGTTATGGCTGCCGGCCTGTTTAGCTTTTCTTTTTTTTTTTTACCCAGAGCCCCAGGCGACTGGGAGGCATCAAGGACACCTGGGTGCGACTTTATTAAAGTATGAAATGAGAGGTCAGTGACGCGGCCGTCCCGCACATGACATCCCGCTGCTGGCCCTTTTCTTCCTTTCCTCCCGCGGCCGAGGGCCGCCGCGTCGACTCCCTCCGCCAAAGTCTGTTTCATTAATCCCCCCGAGGGACGCCTCAACCGCTCTCGCTGCCTCTGGTACAAATTTAATTCCTGATAGGTCCGTTAGAACGGGAGCCGCGTCTATCAAGGCTTTTAATTAACGTGGCCGCTCCTCTGCGCGTATCACCGTGTTTGTCTGAAATTCACGACCGGGGCGAGGACGGACGGAGGGTCGGACGGACGGAGGGACGGACGGACGGACGGACGGGATTGTTCGAAGACGGCTTGTTTTCCCCCCTTTTTTGGGGAGGGTTTGAAATGTGAATTTTAATTAGACACGGTTGTTACTCCGAGGGGCTGTAAAAAGGGGGCTCAGTGCTTGTTACAAGGAGGCGTGCGTGTGCGCTTTGTGCGTGCAAGGTAGCTGGCGTTCGTTATCTGTCTATCGACCACTGTCTTAACTTCCCGCCGTGTTTATTTTGCTTTATCAACGCCGCAGTATTTTGAAGCGAAACAATGTTGCTGGCGGGCTCAGGAAACTACCTAGCAAAGTGCAGTTGACCAGATTCTTTGGGCTTCACAGTAAATCCCGGGGCTGACAATGGGCTGGTGTGACAACTGTTTGTTCTGGCAGGCTATTTCCAGGCTAATAGCTGTACAGTATTATTGTCAGTCCCTTATCATGGCAGCCACAGCCCGCAGCTGACACACTCGCACATCAATGTATGTGTGTGTCTGTACGCGCTGGCTTTGCATGCCTTTTGAAATGCACTCGCTTCTGCGCGTTCTATGGAAATTTGTCCATTTTAATGTCGCACTAACAGAAAATTAACCTTTGATTCTTACTTCCGAATCACATTTGAATGAGAATTGAATGTGTTTGAAGGTTAAAAATTCTTCTTTTGCTGTACATTGTCAAGTCTAAATGATTGTAGCTTGGAGTTCGAGTTGTCTGATAGCTAATCTGGCTAATCGGTAGAGTGGCTTGGGTGGATGGAGGTTAAATCAGGCAAGTGGCACTCATGTTGACCTTTTTTGATGAAAAACTGTAATGTCGCTTGCATTCTTTTTTGAAGTTGTCCGCTTTTACAGACTCTGTTACGACAATAACAGGTAACAGGTAGCACTTTGCCGCCACCTATAGAATCTGCATGAGAAAAATAAACCCCAAATTAGCCATTTTTTGGCTGAAAGACAAAAACGGGAAAAAGGTCGAAAATGATGAAGTGATAAATGGTATCCTGACATTTCTTTTTGCCCACATCTCAAGCTCACTGGCAAGACTGATCTTACTCTGTTTTTCATGCGTTGTAAAAATATGTTATTCTAAGAAGAATCTGAAGTGATTAATTTTTTTGCCCTTGTTAGCAGACTTGGCCCTCTGAAGGAAAAGAGTATAAAAAAAATAAATAAAAAAAAATCCCATCTCCGGCTGCATCGCTAATAGCACGGCGGCTGCCTTGAGATGATTCTGATGGAAGATTATCATTTGCTTAGCGCACTCCTTATCCTTGTCCCTGAATCTCATTCGTGTCGAGGCTAATTTGTATGCTGTCCTTAATGGTTGTGTTTGGGTTACTTCGGAGTCGCACAAAGCCTTTAATTGTGAGGTTTAACATTTTGCAATTAAAAATCTCCCCTCATTGCTCTGAGGAACGAATGGAGCCGTCTTTGATGTGCTTTAATCAGCCGAGATGTATTGTAGTTTAAGAAGCATAAAGATGCCAGATACATTTCTGATTTAAAATTGACACACCCCACACCTTTGAAGATGTGTTTTTTCTTCCCCCCCTTTTTTTTCTTTCTTGCCCTCCCCCCGCTGGCTTAAAGCAGCGAAAGCTCGCTCCCTTGAACCCCACTCTTAGATTCTGGGGCAGAGATTACTATCTCCCATTCTAAAGTGGCCAAACAGGATTAAGGGAAGAGGAGCGCTTCTGTTTCACCAGGACTGGGGAAGCGTACACAATGATTCACCAGAGCCTGACTAAAGATCTTAGATGCATGCTGTGACTGTATCACTTGTTATTTTCTCACCTGTTAGAGGGGCCTTTTTAGACATCGTACCTGTAAGGCATGTTGATGTGATCAAAAGGAGGGTTTTTTGAAAAGCGAACCTTATTTAGACCTTCCTCCTCTTCTCTTTTTTTTACGGTTTCATTGCTAATTTCTGTAGCGCGGTTGGCAAACGGATGCAGATAATGGCGCCACTGTCCAGAGCCTTTCTTATGCTGTTGTTAAAACCCAACCTCATTAAGATCAGAGGGGGAATTGGGAAAGAAAAAGAACCCGCGTCTTGGCGGTAGGGGGGGGGGGAACCAGAGGTGGCAGTTTGACGCAGGCTGATTGGGAGCATCTGGAGGTTTTCTGTTTTCCTGCGGACGCGGCCCTCAGTGAACGAACCTGGCATTTAAGAGCAGCCCCGCTCCCAGAGAACTGAAAATCCTCCCGGCAAGCAAATTAACGGTGAGCCCGGGGTCTTGGTAAAAAAAAAAGAGAAAGGGGGGTGGGAGTTCCCGGCTTTTGTTTCACCGTGACAGATGGACACCGTGTGCTCAAATTGAATTTGGCTTTAATTGCATTGTGGCATTTATAATTTATCTGCTCCACGGATTTTGTTTGCAGGTTTACGGTGGTCCTGAGATGCATGTTTGCTCTCTTCTGCTCGCCTTCCCTTCTTTCACCCCCGGATGCTCGTTGTGCGCGCGCGCCCGTGCGTGTGCGCGACCGTCGACTTGTCGGCGAGATCCTTTTTCATCCTCCACTACAACGGGATAAAGGACACTGTAATTCTCCGAGAGTGTGGTGTTCATTACCGTGGCAGTTTGCCCTCCGGGGTGAATGTTCAGTAAGAGAGATTGTCTCTCTTTTTTTTCTCTCTCTCTCTCTCTCTTTTTTCCAATATACACTTAAACGGTAAAAGATTGCAAATGTAAGCTCTGTAGTGGCCGTCTGCTCCGATGCTCAATGTTCAAATTATTTGGATCACTTGGGTAGGTGCACACAGTATAATCAAATATCTCTCCTCCTTTTGAAAAGCTGCCTCGCATGCGGTCACAAGGACACGCCGGCACACACACACACACACACACACACGCACACACATGCACATACATGTGAACACAAATAGTCATTCAGTCGCTTTCCACGCAGCGCACAGAGCCCACTTGAGTTCTTTCTCTGTGCGGCGTGATTTCCCACATGCGATCAAGTGTCTCTTCTGTATGTGCTGTAGGTCGACTCGGAGGCTTCTTTTGTCCGCCCTCTCGTGTGAACATACACAGTCAAAAGTCACAGAACAGCGGTGTTTCTTGAGAGAGAGACGCGTGATGGAGTACAGCCGAGCGCAGTAATATCTGGTAATGTGCTTAACTTGACAGATAAATCCCGATAAGAGACATATGGTCATTGACCCTTATGTTGCCCAAAGGGAAAAGGGGGTCTGGGTAAGTGGACGTTAACACATAGGAGGGTTGTAGCAATATAGAAAACCTCACAGTACAGTACGAGGATGCCTCATATCTGTTTCCATATCTATATATATAAAAAAAACCAATACAAAGTCTAAACTTGGCACTTGAACAGCCGTTGAACCTCAAGTGTTGCATTACGTGTTGTTGTCGTCTGGCGGTGTTTGTATGTTTTCCGTTTGTTTTCCTTTGCTTCATTTCCCAGTGTGAGATACCAAAATGTGTCCACACTTCATGTACACACAGGGTGACCACTTGCCAACCCGTGTATAGCTTCATTCAGAGCAAAACATCATGGGCGTTGTCTGTCGTATGTCCATTCTTTTGATTGACAATATCACTACATCTGATTCCTAATCTAAGTTGTTGTTTTTTTGCAAAACAAACACATGGCGAGGTAGCTAGAGACACTGAAAGGTAGCTTTTCATTGACCAAGGAATAGACGGGTATGTCATTATAGTTTTTATGAGCACAGCCAGTGCTTTGACTCAATTATTTGTCTTGTAGCTTGTCCCCCCCAAAAAAAATTAAATAAAGATAAATGAAGAAAAGAATTGGCCAGCCCACCTGCAGAATCTTGCTGCGGCGCTAAAGATTACACCCCTGTCTCCTGCTCCATCTAGCTCCGCTGCGCACTCTTTATCCTAGCCTCTGCCACCCTCTAATTGATGCACCCATGCCAATTTACACTTCAGCCCTGGCTTTGACCCCTATTAACTACCTGGCCTCACTCTCCCAGGGAAAGCACGGTGTTGAGGGAGAACAACCACCACCACCACCACCACCAGCAGCAGCAGCAGCAGCAGCAGCAGCAGCAGCAGCAACAGCAGCACTCTCAATCAGCTCCTCTTAAGACTGCCACTAAACACATTTTCGTACTCGGCCAGCAGGAGAACTCCTCCTCGTATTCTGCCGAGTGGAGTAGCGAAGCCAAGCTCGGCACGGCACTTTATCGCAAGCTGTTTGACTAGTGTTGTGGTTTTTTATTTTTTTATTATTTTTTTTAATATCCCCCCCCCCCCAACACACACACACACACACCTGCCACTGGCCATTGTCTGTTTTTACACTTGTCCCGAATTGGGAGAAAACTATGGTTCAATGGTTCGCCCTTGTCTTTATTTGGGGCCTGCCGTATCTGTTCCTCTGGTCCAGGGGTCGGCAACCTGCGGCTCTGGAGCCACATGCGGCTCTTCTGCGCCTCTTCTGCAGTGGCTCCCTTTAGCTTTAAAAAAAAATCTCATAACATGGAAATACATTTTAGCCATTTTTATGGCCCCGTTTACAAGAAGAGTGCTTTTTTTTTTTTTTTTTTTTTAAATCAAGCATGTTCAGAAAAGCATTTGAAAAAAACACAAAGCCATCTCCAAAAATATCTGCGTGTACACCGACAGGCTAGAAAGTACTCGAGGCCTTATGTGGTGCTGTGGTTTTACTCCCTGATGGTGGAAGAAGAAGAAGACCTGGGCCGTGGTGTATTGACAGATGGGGCAGCTCGCTAACATAGCACGGAGAAGACACGGCGAAGAACGCACGCAAAAACACGGTGTGGATAGATGACAGTTGAGCTTCTGCTTGGAGTTATTGACTTGCTATCTCCACCATCTTTGCGTTGTATCCACAAAGGTTTTTGCGCAAAAAAAAAAAAAAAATGCCAAGAAATGCGACACCTGCGGCAACCCTGATGCATTTTGCGACCTAGATTGTCAGCTATTGTATCGTTGGTGCAAACGTCAATCACCGGACGTTTAAATTGCAACGTAATCCAACGGAATGCTTTATTTTTATTTACTGTTTTATATACTGTCAAAAAAACATGTGCATTGGCTTTCTCCTCGAACTCACGCTCAGAAAGAGACAGTTGCAAAAGTCGCCACGACCTGGGGTCTCCGTCACCCTCTTAATGGGGCAGTGAAATGCCCCCCAGCTCCAGGTGAATGTTATTTGATGGCAGATGGGGCAAGATTGGTCTTTTGGTAGTGAATGTTGCCGACCCCTGGTTTATACCTAGCATATAGTATAAAAAAAAACAAACTAAACAAACGTTATATGCACTTTTATTTCAACCCCTTGCTCCAGTCTGTTGAGCTGACGTTATGTCACCGTGAACATTTCCCACCACCACCGTTTGGGAGGATCCAGGCTCTCTGCTGATTAAGGCGGCCGCAGATAATCACGTGTGAGCCGCCGCTTGTCTATGTTTAGATCTCCAACGCTGACATATTTAGAAAAGGAGTCGGCGGGGATGGAGACACTTCAGCCGAGTTAGTCACGTAGTTACATTTTTGCGAGCGGCAGACACGCTGTGTACGGCCTAATGAAGTAGGGAAGCATTCTGTGTTCTCGATTAACAGTAATCACAAAGCGATTGAAGCGTGAAAAATGAATTTGTTTCTTCCAATGCCGAGCGGCTTCAGGAGGGCGCGCACGCACGCACACACAGCACACAGGCGTACGCGCGCACGTAGTCTCGCGCCGCAAACTTATTAATTACACAGCGGCATCGAGGTAGCCGAATAATATTTTCAAACGGCGTTGTGTTGTCTCCTTAATTGTGAGGTATTGCACTCAATTTCTTCCTATTAAAAGGTAAAGCAAAATAGAAACGAACAATTTCAGTCTCTCTTTTTTTCTTTTTTTCCACCCGCTGCCGCCCGGCTCCACTCGGGAGCATTGCGGCTGTTTAGCCACTTTTCACTGGGCAAATTGTTTTTGTGACCCATGGAATGTTAGAGGAAATGCTTCTTTCTCATTGGCGGTCCCCCGGGTGTGGAGGCCATGGCCCCTGTCATCAGCCCCAGTGCACATACACTTACACAGTCGCACGCACACACACACACGCACACACACTGGCACAAGAGGAAAGCAATCCAAGCCGCAGAAGACGGACATCCAGGCCTTTTTATAGCGCCGACGCTCCCTCCTCCCCTTCCCCCGATCACCAGACTCCCAGACGTGACATCACAACAATCAAGGATCATTTTCAGTGGTATCATCACGACCACACACACACAGACACGCACACACACACTGGGAATAAATAGCGCATGCTCTTTTTTTTTTTTTTTTTTCCTGGTTTCCATTTCTTTCTTCATTTACCTTCATTCTCCCATTGCTTGTTTTCGGCCTGCGTGCCAGAGTTATCATTAATTAACACTTGCGTCGCGCAAATAAACCAGACGCCAGACAGTGATGACTCCACCCCCCCTCGCCATCCACCTCTCCCATCCTCCTTAAAGAGACGTTAAAAAGTAATCATGAACGGCCCCAGTTTGAAAAGGATTTCCCTAGAATGTGCAGTGAAATATGCTCCTCAGATCAATTAAGTGTTTACAGCCTGTAAGAATCAGCAGCACAATAGTGAAGCTGTCTCTTCTGGGCCCCGGAGGCTACCGTAGCAATGTTTCATTAAGTGCACTCACTCCTGTGGCCCCTTATAAACACACATTAATTAAGGCACACAGAAACACAGTCTCTGAGCTTGCACTATGGTAATGATAATATGACCCCGAAAGGCGCGGTGCACCAGGGGTCAGGGAATAAAAGCAGGGAGCGTTTAATGCCCGAGTCTGGCTGATCTGCAGAAACACAGTCTTAACCGGTCCAATTCAAATTAGGGCGAGATTGCCTTAACTGGCTAATTTAGATGTGCATGAATGTAGATTCATTTTCTGCGGTGACGATAGTGAGGGTGTGTTTTTCCCCTCCCATAAAAATAATGACGGAGGTCAATGACAATTTTCTCTGTGTCAGCAGTCGAGGCCTGATATGATAATTTACTGAACGATTAGAATCCTCCAGTATTAGTTTTTTTTTTTCTTTAAGAAGAATATTTGGTGTAAAACCTGAGGAAGTGCAGATTCGACGTTTAGGATTTAATAGCGTCCGCTGGTTAGAAAGCACATTGCAAGAAAAAAAAGGGAAAAACTAACGCCACGATTATTATTACCGTGGCAAGCTTTATAATAAAGTGCAAGCAGACAGGTAGGCTGCGTGACCCGCCCTGCAGGAAGCAGGTGACTTCAAAGTCACTCGGCAAACATTTCTCTCTCATCAGCAAATTCCATCTGTGAAAGGCCACTTTAATGCTAATTCCTGTTTTCTGATCTCGCGTCTTCCCTATATACCAGCTGCGATCTCGGGGGAGAATCATGAAACGCCGACGAGACCCACGTTCTCCGCCGCAATATGGCCGACTCTCACAAGTGGGACGCGCTCTTTATGTAAATGAAAACGCAACCCTCTAATTATCACGGAAATACACGTTTTGTGTCCCGTTTTGTGCCAGTAGATTCCTGTGGATATTATGCGTCTTTAATTACAGCGTAGCCCCAGAGTTTTAATAAACAGCGAGAGGCTTGGACGTGTTTTCTGACATGCTGCGATGTGAGCGTGAAGATTTCCAGACTTCAAATTCGGATACAAAGAAAGTTACACCGCAGACGAGCCGCAGCCGGTCCGAGACCAGCGCTCGCTCATCCCTCAAAGCCGTCTGGTTTGTAAAAGCCGTCACCTCCCATAGACAGTTTAGGTAGATCTGACAGTGGTAAATGGGTGCCATCAATACGATCCCAAACATTGACATTTTCTTTGGCGGTCTAAGTGGCAAGTCCCATCTCATCCTCTCAAGACCTGCGGCTCGGGGCACCGGGTGGCGGTGGTGGTGGCGGTGGTGGGGGTACCGGGGGTGGGGGGGTGGCTGGTATCCATCTTCGTAAAAGTGAGTCGGCCGAAGGAGGAGGAGGAGGAGGAGGTGAAGGAAGAGGAGGCGAAGAGATGGAGGGGAGGGCGGCAGCATGTCAATGAGCCTGCCCAGTGTCACTGAGCACCACACAGAACAGCCATCTGGAGAATCAAAGACTCCTACCATCTGGCTACCTCACCCACTCTCTACCCCCACAGAATAAGAATCAACCAGATAGCACTTTGCCGTAACACTCCTTGGCCTTTTGGAGCCGGGGAAGAAAAAAAGGGAAAGAAGTTGAGTCAAAACTACTGCTACTACATAAAAAAAAAAAAAAAAAAAAAAAAAAAAAAAAATCACACACCTGTCACCGGTCATGAGCGTGGTCAGAGAAGACAGGCCTTTGATAGGACGGCGTGTTTACTTTATTTGAACCCAGTGGGGAGACAGAGACGGAACTGACCCTGACTTGTCAGACCTCATCAAAAGCAGCCTTTCAAATGAACACAGGCTGCTTTTCTTAACCTGACTTCATACTTCTTATTCCTTGACTCGGAGCCATTGAAAAATCTCATTTGCGACGTGTATTCAATTTCTCCAAAGAGAGGTTCTAGGACAGCTTGCATGGAGTCCCATTATGATTTGAACGATACGTCTTAAATGTACAATTAGATTCAATTATTATTGAAGAAAAAAAAAAACGCAGTTTCACATTTGTTGACATATAAATTTTTTCCAATTTCAACAAGTGTTTTCCAAGTAGGGGCATCGTTCCTGCTCGGGAAGCCGTAAAAACTGTTGCGCGATGAAAACACTGCCGTTCTTTAACTCCGCACCATCCTCACTGACAGAGTGGGCTTTTAAATTCCCTATTTAAATAATGGAAGTTCTCCGAGCATCGACTTGGCAGGGGAGTTGCTCGGGGGGGACGAGTCGGGGGGAGGATTCAAGCTGCGAAATCGTCACCCATATTCCAAAATGCCATTTTGCTGTTGCTGAGGTACCATTGTTTACAGGGCCGTGATGGAGAGGTGCCCTGATCGCCACAAGCTGTTTCCTCTGCCACTCTCTCTTCCCTTCCCCACCCCTCTTAGTTTGAGAGAAATCTCCTGACGCTGTAAAATGGGCAATGATGACATATGTGGATGCAGGCCTGTTCATATCTTTGTGGGGCCTTTAGGGAAATAAATATCTGAGAACATTCAGTGAAATGAAGCTCACTCAATAAATCACCATGACACAATAAACACTTCTGGCACATGAGCACCCCCACTACCCACCATCCCCTGGTGCCGAGCCCCCTCACACACACACACACACACACACACTCCCAGACACCACCTACCTCTCCCCGCCTCTTCTTGTGCTACCAAATGGTGCCTCCCCACAGGCCAGTAAATCAAATCCCAGCACAAATACAGTGGGAATTTATTTGGAATGGGCTTTTGTTCTCTTTAACGTCTGATTGTTAGGCCGACTAGGGCCCATGATAAATTTTGAGCAGGTTGTTTCCGTGCTTTCGCTGTACTGTAGTCGCCACCCCCCCACCCCCCGAACCCCCCCGGATGGAAGATGCCTCCGCAAAACACCTCTGCATCTTAACAATGACAAATAAAGCTGATTGTCTTTCAGATTTTAAATCGTATTATAGTATTTTAGAAGGGAAGAGTACCTGCCAGCATTAAAATGTGAATATTAATCATATTAATTGAAAAAAAAAGTTGAAATTGGATTAAGATTCCAGTGTTGTTGATGTAGAAAAGTTGTTTTTTTTTTGTTTTTTTTTAAATGAGCTGAACTAGCTTTAGTCAGAATCATCAAACCTGTGTAGAGTGACATCCGTCATGTCTGTCAAAATAATACACGAGCCATACACATTTCCAATGCCCCATATCCTAACACCATTAGCATGTGGAACACACAATCACTACACTTGCCTTTTGTATCACACTCCCATGTATTTATTTATTTATGTTCTGCATAGCTTGAATGCAAAAAAAAAACAGACTTATTTAAAGATCAAACCTGCCCAAAATGACAATATGATCTATTTTGAGCTCTTGCCTTCCTTTCATGGTGTTTATAATGGAAACAGAAAGGACGGTGCCGGTGTTGGCTGTGCTAACAACAGGCCCCGACACTCCCTGATTGACAGTGTGGGAGAGGCGGAGGGCTCAGCTTTTTCCCTTGGCTCACGGACACTCAGTCAATCTCCCTCGTCAGCCTGTGCTTATGCAGAGGTAATATAAGCAGCAATATAACAGACACTAATTGGTTTATCAGTGTTTGCTGTGGTAACCCTCATGGAAACTGTCCCTTAAACAATTAGACTTTTAAACAGCTGGCCAGGATATGTTTTTTGCTTTATCTGTGGGCACGGTGGATATGATTGCTCACTGTTATAAATGGCACAGAGTTAGCGCGCGGACAGAAAGACATTGTTTACTCTGGGCCTCATGCGGTGAATCTGTCCAGTGTAAGGTAATCTACAGTAATAAGCCCCATTTGTTTTGTTTAGCTTTTAAGCTGAGGGAGAGAGAGAGAGAGAGGAAGGGAGAGGGGAGAACGGACACACACACACACGCACACAAAATCTCATTTCAAATCCTACCCACCTTCTTATCTCTATTTGTTCAGTTGTTTTTAATGCCACATACTGAAAGAATTTCAATGGCTGTTTTGCCATGAAGTCATTTGTTATCCTTCAGCGGGCTTTCGTCTCCCTATTGTGTGACAGCCCCAGAGTGCTCGAATCCTCCAGATGGAGCAGGTCAGACACACAAAGACACAGGAGCGCGCGTGTGCACGCACGCACGCACACACACACACACACACACACACACACACACACACACACACACACACAAGCGCGTGCGCACACACGCAGACACGGGGAGGCAGGCAGGTTCACACAGTTCCTATTCAATGGCTGACATAGATCTACTCGCCTCGTGACATATACGGAAATGATAATGTCGTTTTTGGCAATTTCTCACTGCTCCACTTTTTTTTTTTTTTACACCACCCCCCCGCAACCACCCCCCCTCCTCTCTTTTCCGCCGGTTGGAAACGCGGCTGTTTGAGAGCGCGGCTGGCAGCCGTACAGCTCATGTCATGTTTGCAAACAGTCCAAATGAAAATGTTTCACAACAGTATTCTCATTTTTTACACATATTCTCCGTCGCTCTGTTTATTCACTTACGGAATCCGCCTCCAAAAAAAAGAAAAAGGAAAAAAAGAGAGAGAAAAAAAAGATTATTTGTGGATGCCATCGTAGAACAGATGCACGTGCTTTGTCTTATTTGGCAATTAGACACGTCCAAGGAGTTATGCCCAAAAAGAAAAGCACAATGTGGAAGCCTTTATTGTGGAGATGAAACACATTATGGTCCCTCTCGCTAACTTCCTAAATACAGTCAATAAGTTATATGCTTCGAAAAAGTAGGTTTCTTTCATCCATTGACTAACTTTTTTTCTCTTTATTCTCTCTTTTTTCCCTTTTCCATGTGGTATCCTGCTCTGTTCCCGTTGCCATCCACACATATGCAGGTAAGTCGCCTTTATACTTTCAAAACTAGGAGAAAAGGGACTTTCTATATGCCCCTGCTATTTTATTTGTATTAGATTTTTTTTTTTTTGAAGATGGCAAATGAAAAAAATCTCCATCTGATCTTGCTTTTATCTCGAGATTCATGTTTGCCGTAATTAGGGGGAAAAAAACAACCCTCCGTGGGTGACAGATGGCGCACAAATGAACAGTTTTAGTTTTCGCTTTCGCGAGGAGACAAAGTGAAGTGGAGTTCAAGGAAAAGCCGCGCTAACACCTTAGCTTCGGGAAAACAACAGGTGCAATCCGGTCATCGCCGGCTTCCACTCGCCGCCGATGGTAATAAAGGTAAGAGCAGGTTCCATAACAAGTGGAACGTAATAACCGTAACAGCCGTCCTTAAATGATTTGATTGACTCACGCTGGACCTCATCGCGCTCCCTCTCTCACTGTCTCTCTCTCCCTCACTCTCTCTTTTTTTATAAATCTAATGGAGTCCGGGTATAATTTGACCAAGTCTTGATTGACAGCCCCTTTCTCTATCTCAACAGTAACCCCTGATGATGTACATTAGAGTCGGATTAAGGCAAGGTGCTAACGCATATTAAAAAATTAAGCCACGCCACCGGACTGGCAAAGCTCTCGCCCTCCCTCCTCCCGAACCCCCCACACCTTTGTTCCCCCTCCCGCTTCCGTCCGGATGGTCCGACATTAAAATTTCAATGGCGCCGAGTCGCGATAGGGACGTGTTAATACAGTCGCAACTTGCCCTTGCGGAGGAAATCAAATGACACAGTGCAAGCAGGCCACCGAGGGAAAGACTGATAGGACATTATACCGCTCGCGGAGAGCCTCGCCGCGCCGGGGCAAGGATACAACGTCCAATATAAGAATGCAGCCTTCATAACTAGGCGCTTAATTTGTCAAAATGCCTCGCTTTTGTCTCGGGCATATTTTACACTGCCTGGAGGCCTTGGCATATTTAAGAGGGCCACGGTAGTTTTTCCTGCGGCAGGATACCAGTCGTATTGTACTGCACGGCTGCTGTAAATAGTAGTAAATCTTTAGCGTTTCATTTACTCTAACGTGACACCAAAGCCTCGCTCCACGACTGATTCACTGCGACTTATTTAATTCTGCTTCCCTTCATTTGGGGGATTTTTTTTCCCCCCGCTCCCTTTTCTTTTTCTCGCGAGGAGCCGGGTTTTGAAGACAATGAGAGCGCGCACGCAAAAAGAAAAAAAAAATTGTTTTAACAGCTGCGCGTCTTTGATTGCACACTTCTTTGAAGTATCATTTTAACTTAGCCCTTGAACTTGGATGGAGATCACAAAATGAATGGAGCTCCTTTTTGATGTGAGAGGAGGGGATTTTTCATTGTTGAGACGCTCGCGCTCGGCTTCCAGCCGTTTAGAGAACAAGCTGGCTGTTGATTTTTTGAGTCGAGGCATGAGGAGAGGGGAGGGATGCTGCGCCGGTGGTTCGGAGGGAGGGAGCTGGTTCCGTGTTCACGTGTGCCCAATTACAAGGGGAAGGGAAAACAGCGGCGTGTATTCCCTCCAGTGAGGGGAGAGTTCTGAGACAAATATGTCATGTTGCTGCGCAGGCACAAGCGCCGAACTCACTTCTCCGGCTTATTAGGACAATATGCCATCCACATGTTTCGCAGCGGCTGTTATTCTACGCCTGCCAATACGCCAGGAAGTATGCGCAGAATGCGAGGAGTTAAACCACTCTGTTAACAGCTACACTTAATCTGCTTGTCGCCTCTGACAGCAGTAATAATGTGCATTTGAGGCACTTTGTTGTTTTGGACAAAACTCAAATTCTATTAAAGGATTAAGTAATTGAACACTAAGCTAAAGGACTGGAGGTTTCCGTTCTTCGGTAATGCCTTTTAATCTTGGTGCGGTTTTAAAAAAAAAAAGCAGCAAGTCACTGTGGGAAAGGCAGATTAGTTCACTTTCGCCTGTTTGCGGGGGGAACCGCCGGTGGATTACTGTTGAATCACTGAATTGAAATGTAATGACTGAAAAATCCCCGGGTTTGCATCAACATTTTGTCAGCTTTGCTTTGCGTGACGTTTTGTTGTTTTTTTTTTCGAAAGAAACGTTTTCGCTAAATTCTCCCTGGCACGCAGCGTTAATCAAATCTCTTCGCCACCAATATCAAACAATAGCAATTTAAGAGGTATGATACAACCAGCCATAGGTCATTGTACATTTTGAGCTTTTTTAAAAAAAAAATATCATTTCCAGATTATTCACGCTCCAGATCTGCCCCCATTGTTCAGTCGTTGCTGTTACCAGTAACAATAAAGAAACAAAAGTTGGGAGAAATTACTTGCCCTACATCTGTCATTGTCACTGAGAGACCGGCCGTAATACTTTATTTATATTCCGCTCTGGAGATCCCTGCTTTCTGTTGTAAACGTTCATTGATTCAAGGGCAGACAAATATACCCCCAACACCCTACAATGACCCACATAGCGCAATACGTGTGCACTCCAGCAGCTATTAAAATAACGCCGCGGACACAAATAAACTGTGTGCGCGCCGTGCGTTTCGTTAGCCCCCTCGCAGCTCACTCAAATTAGATTTTAAATGTCGTCCACTCAATCTGCACTCGTCTTTTGTGCCTTCTTTGATATAAATAGACAGACATTCAGGGGTCTGAGGAGTGGAAGTTAGAGGAATAGAGAAAAAAAAAAGGGAAGGAAGGAGGAGGAAATTTAGATATTTTTAAATGATGTCCTACATTTTGTCAGCTAAAATCAGGATATTGCCTGAGCGGGGAGAAGCCATGTTCTTCAGTTGTCAAAAGGCAGTAAGTAATGATTAAAATAGCAGTGTGAAACGCTGGGAGATTAAAGTGATGCTAATGATAAGTGAGAGAAGAAAAGGGCAAGCTATATTTTAATTCCTGGGAGAATGGTTAATGACTTCTATTGCCTGAGATTAAACTAAACCTGTCTCATCAGCTTTTTCTGCTCACTGAGGGAAAAAAAAATGAAAAAAGCCCCCCTGCACTTTAATTTATTAAACTCTTTTAAGGAAGCACATTGGTCCACATAGGTTAAACTTTCAGAATTTGGGCAAGGAGAGAAAAAAAAAAAAAAAAGATGAAAAAAAAAAAGGAAAAGACGACCCAAAAAGCTGTCACGCGGGGCAGAAGCTGTTGAGTTGCTCAAGGCATGCCATAAAGAATTCATTATCTCCAAACTGCCACATTTAATCAGAAAATATCAATTATTTAAAAGGGGAGGTTTGCTCCTGTTTAGAGCGTCAGGTTTTACTGACACGCCGGATTATGCCGGCACGCCGGATGCGTTCCTCCCCAATCACCGTGGCGACGACGTGAACTTTTCTTCCAGGTTTCCAGCAGCTCCTCATCTCTACCTTCTGGCTCGGCTCGGCTCGGCTCGGCGCGGAACGGAACGGGCGTTTGGCCGCTCGCAAATGGCTCCATGTAATCCTGTCAGCGTGGCAATATCGCCCAACAAGTGAAATGTTTTATCTGCTCTCTTCAGCTTGTTTGGGGAAGGGAGCGAAGAATCCCCCCCCCCCCACACACCCCTCCCCCTCCTTCCTTTGGCAACACGTAGGCGCCGGCGACCCCTGTAATGAAATGTATGGTAGCGTTGACACGGCATTACAGCCATTCAACGCCGTTCATTAATCTTTGTTTTTCGCCGCCGCCCTTCTGGCATGCGCCTGGCCAAGGTGCCGCGCCGCGCCAGAGAAATTGTGAGGCTCGCCGCATATTTTCTGATGGCAATTAGCATGCATTCCGATCCACTGAGCCCCCCTCGCATAACAGCGCAATCCGTAAAGCGGCCAGAGTCTTTATCAGCGCCGGGGTGATAGGAGTCATTGAACATTCTGCTGACAGCAGATTATTTTTGTTTTTACACAGATGTCAGGCTTGAGTAGGTGGTGTTTTCCAGTCTTTTTTTTTTTCTTTCTTTCTCCCCCCTCCCCCCACCTCTCGCGGGGCTGTGGGCCCACCGGACCCTCTTTTTTTTTCTCTCTCTCTCTCTCTCACCACCCGTTGAAAACAGATTTCACAACTTCTCCTTTTTTCCTCCCCCCAGTGTTTGCTTCCTCCTTCATCTTTTTTTTTTTTTTCTTTTATCCTAATCTGTCATTGCAGGTTAGCAATTAGGGCCTTCTATTTAAAGCACCGCTGAACAGTAAATGTCATCCATTAGGGGACGACGATACATCCACTTGCACTGAACCCTCTGTGCCTCTTAGAGGGTCCAAATCAGGTTTGCCGGTGGGGGGAAAAAAGACATTGGTGCCAACATAAAAAGGAATAAAAACGGCGGTGTTCTCCAGGAGGAGAGGGAGCCACTTCATCGCTGCCGACTGGTGGGCACATGCGCCCCAATCTGATCGATATCATCAATGGCTGCTGCCGCTGTGAAGAATTTGATCCGGGAGCTCTCATGCTAACGTTCGCACCTGCGTGTCAGACACAATATAATCTCCCCTCGTGGATCAATGACATTTTTTTTTTTTTTTTAACCATCTTATCTCTTTTTCCCAGTGCCGGCTGGAACAGTATTCTAACAGTAATCTTGAAGGCGACCAAAGAGCTTTTGAATGCGCTGACGGTTGAGTTAATGCTTTAATCAACCAGGTAGAAGCCCAGCGAGGGCCACCAAATGGCCGCGCAACAGTTGTGAGATGTGGAACCGGTGCGATTCACTCAAGACAAGCCTTAAATTTTCTTTTAAGGTTTTTTAGATACTGTGAAATGGTTGCGGCCCATCCACAAAACCTTGTTTTGGAAACCCGTCCTATTTGAAATTGTAATTGAGACAACCCTGCTCGGAAGTCGTCAAGGCGTTTTGCATAACCCTTTCTGTTCCCCTCTCGACAAATTCAAATTTTTCTTTGTGATGTTTCATGATTAAAACCTCTCGACTTGCCCCCGAGTCAAAAGAAAACATCTCCGCATGATTTTGTTGACACATTCAGGATAGAATCACCCTCCATCCCCCCACTATCCCCCGTCTTGTTGCGTAGAGTAATATCTCCGTGTTTCTGGGGACACGTTACAATAATGCATTAAGAAATCACATTAATAATGCACATATTTTGTCACATATTTATAACTATCCCCCAGACATTAACATGTCACAGTTGTTGTTAGATTCCCTTTGGTTTCAATTAAAATCTCGCTGAGGCAATAAAAATAGCCAATTAAACTGGAGCAGCCTCTTCAGAGGTAAAATTGGTCTGATTAGATTAACCTTGAACATCAATTAGGGTTAAAAATAAGCTTAAATGTATTTTAATAACTGCCCGGCGTGTTTGACGCCGGCGCCACGCCACACTCACCCGCACGCTCGCCGCCCGTCTCCTCCGTATTGATTCATAAGCGCCATTATTTTCACTTGATTAGCCCGCATTATCACTTGCTTTTCCGTCGCGCTTGTTTGTATCTTAATTATTTAGAGGATTTCTTATGGCGTTTTCATTGCGGAGCGCCGCGGCTTCATTGCCTAATTACAGGAGTGCGGCTCCAAGTTGCAATAGACAATGGAGATGTAATGATGTGGAACGGGCATCATTCGGCAGATCAGTCAACGCGAGTGTCAAACAATCCAGCTGCGACTCGTCTCCCCCCGTCTCCTTCGTCTCCTCCGTCTCTTGCCTGCTTCTCCTCTCACTGTTTGTCAGATGAGACGACACGTAAGAACACGCACGCTGCCTGCGCCTCCCTCCCTCTTTTTTTAATTGTATTTTCCCTCTCAAACCACCGCCGCCACTGAGGTGACACCTGGCGACGTGGATGCAGAGCAACCCCGGATGCTAAAAATACCCCTGGCGCTAATGTCACACCCGTCTGCCGTTTCCAGCACCCGGTTCCCAGAGCCTGGCCTGGTGTTAAAGGGAGGGCAGCGGGCAGACGTCTTTGTAATTCTTTTAATAACATGTGTAAATGGGCAAGGGGCCTATCGGTCTTTATCAGGCCCGCCGAGCCCAGCCGAGCAGCTGATACCTCCTAGGGGCTGGGAAACGCCCGCTCCATCCAACTCGCCGTGAAGCTGATTAATTCCGCTCTTCATTAAGAATGTGTTGTGATGTCGTCCCCTGGACTCGAGTGCGGCCACTTTGCCACTGCCGTCCATCGCTCATCTCTTTCGCCTCTTCCTTTTCTTTTCTCCCTCCCGACTCCCCTCGCTCCGCTCCAGCTCGCCGTCCCTGTCTTTACAGGGCCGTGTTAGGCGACGGCGGCCACCCTCCTCCTCCTCCTCCTCCTCCACCTCCCCCTCCCCCCCACCCTTTTTTTTTTTTTGCGCCCTTGGCAAATGAAAGGTCAGAGACGCTGCAGTGATTAATGAGCAGCAGACTCTGGGATCTCTCTGTCAACCCCCCGCCAGTCCACCCGTCCAACCCCCGCTCCTCCCCCGCCGCCCTCACCCCTCCTCGCATTATTTCGTCTGCTAATCTCACAACATTGCTCAGATAGTTTGTTGTACGGGGGGGGGGGAGAGAGAGAGAGAGCAAAGAAACGCTTTGTGTGTAAAGACCGTCGGCCGCGACCTGGCTTCCATCTCGGCAAGAAGGGACTCCTTTAAAAGTTTGCAATAAAAAGACAAAAGAGGAGAGGATTAGCCGCGCTAGTTGAGCGCTAGCTGGCAGCGGGGGGGCAACCTGACATAACTTGGCTTTAATAACAAACACGGGGAAGAAGTTCCACAGTGGTTGCAGTTGCGGTGTACAAGTTAGCAAACCAATGTTGCGTTTAAGGCTAATGGTGTTTAGGAACGTTTTTAATGAACTATACCAAAAGAATATTCAGCCTCCTCATTGGTCCATTGGGCCAGTCCTGCACATTTACTCTTTTTCATCAGAAACCACCTCAAGTGAGCCTAAATCGGCGCTTCTATTCTGATTTCCCAACTTCAGTCATGCAGATGTAAACAGCTTAATGGGAACCAATGATGAACTTCAGCAACGGGGCTCAGAATCTTGGTAAAGGAAGCTTTGTGGAGGAAGAGGAAGGGGCGGCGGGGGGGCCAGCGCTGGCAGAGTAGTTTTTTTGGGGAGATGGAAAGAAAAGGTGCTGTAGTGTAAATGGTGGGCTCTCCACTCAGCTTTTCATCTCAAGATGTTGCCACCAAATCTAATGATTTAAGCAGCGTGCTCTCAGCACAAAAAGTAGCCCACTTCAGAAGCTTTGGCAGGGTTTTTTTTTTTTCTTCATTTTTTTGGGGGGTAATTGAATGCGAACGTCACCGCTCTTTTCACCGGATAAGATGACACTTCACCGGCTCAGACCGACTGTTTATTTGAAAAAGTAATGAAATATTTACTCTCCGTTGCGCCACAGATTAGCGGCCGTAATTGACTGCGGCGGAGGTCCACGCCGCGGGTTTTTTTCTCTCTTTTTTCGCGGCGAGGAAAGAGAGCGGGAGCGGGGAGGAGGAGGGCAAGAGAGAGAGAGAGACACAGAAAGAGTTGGAGGGCCCCTCGCGTCTGAATGCAGATCTTCAGCACACAATAGGCCTGTTAGCGAGGCCGAGTTTCTGCCTGTCACTTTCTCTCCACATGTTGCTTTTTCTTTCAGAGATAAGTGGGCCTAATGCTGAACAAATAGTGGAAATCAGAAGCCACTGAGAATCATTTGCCTCTCCTTTTCCCATGGCTCCCAAATAGACACCCAGCACTCGCAAGGCTGAGAGGAGGCAAGGCAGCGGAGGAGGCGGGGAAGCGCTGGGGCCGGGGAGGGAGGGAGGGAGGGAGGGAGATAGGGGCGGGTCAGAAGACAAAAAGGGGGGGGCGAGAAAAAGAAAATCCCCAATGGGCAAAACAATTTTGTCAGCGCGAGCACATCCAATTGAAAAGTCTCCTGGACGGGGAAGAGCTGGAGTTGTCAGATCAGAGCGCGGGCCGTGAAAAGCGGCGAGCGGGGGGCTAAATTGGCATCAGGTGTGGGCTTCCCCTGGCCGGTGATGGGCTCCGGCATTGTGCTGCCGAGACGTTTGGCCATTTTCAAATATAATGGGAGAAATGAATGCAAATGAGCGGAGTGGACTGAAATGTATTTAAATGCAGATTGAATGGGGAAGGGGGTGGGTGGGTGCTCTGCGTAGCGCCTGATAACAAGTTGCTTTAGGAGAAGGGCCACATTGTGTTGGATCATCCCTCCAGCAGCCCCCACCGCTCCCGAGCCCCGGCACCAGCAGTCCTGTCCTCTTCCCCCCGCCGCCGCCGCCGCACTTGTGCCTCATAAGGGGCCATTGTTCACTGAGTAAACTCTCCCAAAAACTATTTACATTACACATTTATTAGAATTTCAAATGTTTTGGGCTCCTCTTTCTCTCTTTCTCCTGCGCGCACGGCGGGCCTCGCGCCTCGGGCCGTCCTGACAAAAACTGTAAATGCAAAAATGCAAAGGGAAAAAAAGCAAAAGGAAGAAAGGGGGGAAAAGAAAGGGGGAGAAGGAGGGGTTCAATCTTTAATGAAAATGTTGCTTGTGTCCATAGTCTCATTAGAGGCGGCGCGGCAGCCGCTAGCGTGCGTTTCACAAACAAGTTTCCCTCTCCTGCTCGCCGCCGCCGCCGCAGAGCCGGCAGCCCCACGGCGATCCATCTTCTCAAACGTCTCCTTCCCATGTTTAAGGGGCTCTTGTTACAGCCTTTTCCCAGACCTGTGAATTTATGGCGCACTCCAAGCGGTTAGCATAATCGCTGGGAATGCAGTCATTTCAGCGGGAATGTGGGAATTAGGGCAAGGGGAGAAAAGGAAAGCTGTCGGTGTGTTAATTGAATTTCATAAGAATCCTTTTCGCAGCCGCTTCGCCCCGTTCACAGGGAAGTGTGGGCCCGTTGAGTGTGTGTGTTTGTGTCCCTATTTGGGGAGAAAAAAAGCCTCTCTGTGGAAAGCAGAGATATCAACAGCAGCCAAGTTGTTTTTTTCCCCTTTTTTTTTTTTTTTTTGGAACAAATTGTTAATTTCTCTTGTCCTTCGTCTCCGCAACGAGGGTGGGTCCTTCTCAAAAACATCGTTTTCCCTCTCATCTGCATTTAAAATGGAATTTACATGCAATTAAGTTTGATTAATTAGAGACACTAACCTCTGCCCGTCCTGTGTGCACATAATGTATCGCGCATTTCAATGTCAACCAACTTTTCTGTTTATCGGGAGGCATCGCCGGCGTTAATTTCCACCGTGGCAAATTGTCAAGGAACAAAGAAATGACGGCGACAATAATACATTTAACTTTTTGAACCCCTCAACGTAATGACAGCGCTGGCTTCAGGGGGTTTTACTCGGAGTAGGAAGTTGTCGGTGACTTTCGTAGCCGACTGATTAAAAAACGAGAGCGAGAGAGAGAAAAAGGAAGGGGAAAAAAACCCCTTAAAAATCAGACAGGATAGTTTTCAAAATGCCATCTATTAAAACTTGGCCCCGTTGGCAGAGAGGGCAGCTGGGGGCAGCGGGCGCAGAGATGTTTCAGTGTCCAGAAGTTTCCACACGGTGATTAATAGGAGGGGTAATGTAGTGGGGAAATGAGTAAACACTCCCTTGCTCCTGGCTTTGTGCTTCAACGACTTGATGACAAGGGCAGAGCAAGGTGAGAATTAAACAGACCCTGCCGAAGAAGAGGAAGAGGAAAGGGGGCGGGAGAGGGGTTGTGGGGGGGCGGCAGCGACGGGCGGCTGGAGGGAGGAGTGAAGCATGACAGACCTGGGCAGAGAGTGGGAGTCGCGAGAGGGCGGCCGGCGGGGGGGTGGGGGTGGAAGGGCCGCCTTGACAATGGTGGAAGTGGAAGTTTCTCCCGAAGAAGAATAATTAAAAGCGCTCAAGGGAGGGCAGTTTTAATTTCACATGTAAGGGGCTAAAGATTTCATTTAAAGGCGCGGCGAGCGGGGAGGAGGTTAATAAGACGAACAAAGCGGGGAATGTGAGAACATACAGTGTGAGGAAGCGCGTTGGACTTTCACCTGACACGTTTTTAATTATTGAACCTCTGATATTTCTCCGTCGAGGAGCGGAGGTGGAAGAAGAAGAAGACGACGAAGGAGACGAAGAAAAAAAGTGTTGGGGTGGTGGGGGGGGGGAGAGATTAACTGATTAATGGTCACGCCAACCAATTACTCACTCACGAGGAAATAGATGTAACTTTGCCGCGGTTAACACTCATCTCCGAGCGTCAAAGAGTCGAAGCGTCGCTTCCGACACCAAAGCTAAAAGCGCACTCCGCCTCGTGCCGGCAGTCTCGGCGTAGCTGCCCGTTGGGAACACAAGCAGAGCATTGCATAATAACACTCCCTGTGAAAAGAGAGAGGGAGAGAGAAAGAGAGGGAAAGAGAGCGAGAGAAGTGAACTTGCTTCTACAGTCAAATATGTGCTCTTGATCACTGAAATCTCACTCCATTAGTGCTATCTGAAGTTGATGTATCCCAATTATCATAATAAGATCAGCTCGGTCCCATACTCCATGGGACTCCAAACTCTCTCACTGCCATAAAATGATCAAAAGGACTTTGTGAACCAGACCCAGAGTCCCAGCTGTGGGCTGATTTGTTCAGTAGCGGCGGAAAGGAACTTTAATTGAATATGATTTATTCCTTTTTCCTTGCGCTCCGGAGCCCAGGCCTGCGAGCGGGAACAACAGAAAAGTGTCTTGTCCAATCTTGCCTGGGTGTCAACCCAACAATACTTCCTTTACTCGGATGGTCTTTCAAGACTGAACGTCGCAAGTTCTTATTTTTTTCAATGCCGCGCTTGATAAAGGGGGGGACTCTGTTGCGCAGCGTAACAGCGTAAGCAGCGTATTGCAGGTCCTGACGGCTCTTTGATAAACCTCTCACGGTGCGTTCGCACCAGCGCCATTTGTTTGAGTTCGGGTCCAAATTAGTTGACAAGTTCGCCGACGTTCGGTGGGGTTTTTCCCGCTAGCTTGGTTCTAAAATATCAACAAAAATTTGCCGTGGGTATTTTTTTTGGAGAAAGGAGAATCCCTTTATTGGAATGTGTTGTGTCGTTAAAATAAATTCACCAGCAGTACTTGCACCTTTCACTTGTTCTTTGGCGACCTCTGGGGCCTTGTGTTAAGCACAGGTGACATCTTGGAAAGCTGGAAGATCGACTGCCCTGCATCGGAGGTGGACGCCCGCGCAAGGCTCACGCCAAGACAGCATTAATTCAATGACGATAATAATGAGAACGACGATGCCTATAATATACTGCACTTGTTTGCTCAAACATTGTATAATACTCACAGCAATTGACAAACCGATCGCTCCAGAGTGGACCGAGACCTCAGTCGCCCTATTGGTCCAAACCACATGAATCATCTCAAAGAGAAAACTGAGCGCCCAAGTCTATAAACAGGCTGCTATTACAGACTTACACAGAGCTAATCAAGTAGTTTTGAAAATGAGCATGACACTCAATTGCAAATTGACTGCGTTCCCGTGTTGCATCCTCCAGCACTGTCAGATAAAAAAAATGTTTTTTTCCATTTATGGAAATTCTTTTGTCCTTAAAGTTCTCTTCACAAGGAATACTGAGGAATACTGCGTTCCTTTAATATAGCCCTTGAAGAACTTGAGCCCGCACAGAAGACACAGAAGGCACTATTGTAGATGACATCCAGTGAGGGCTCAGTGCCACCCCGACCCCATGAACAATATCAACAGCACCCCTGGATTTACTCTCATTCCTTACTCTCTCTCTGCTCTGTACACACACACACACACACACACACACACACACACACACACACAGGTTTGACCACTGTGGGTGTGTTTTGCTTGGTAAGAAGAAAAGTGCATCAGTTAATTCGGCAGTTTGTGATTGATTTATTCATTATAAACTCGACAAATGTTTTTGCACTGTAATGACTTCCCCACCAACACACACACACACACACACACACACACACACAGAATGTATAATGTAATCTGGAAAACACGTCATAACACTGAAGATTTTTTTTTGCTTTTTTTCCAGACTGCTAGTTTTGTTTTTGCAACAAACTGTATAAAACACTGCATTTGCATGAAGACAGATAAAACATATACCCATGTAAATAATGATTAGAGTAAAAAACGTACAAAACCAGTAAACACTGTAGAAACAAACAAAAAAGTTAAAATCTGCACATTTAATTCATTCATTTTAAGTGAAGATACATAGATCAATAAACTATTTCTTCACCTCATTCATCAAACAAGACCAGGTTGTTTTCTTCTCACCAGTCATCATTTAGGACTAAAAAAAGAACTCAAACTGCCTCTTTTGTGCTTATATGTTAATACAAAACAGTTTTAAAAAAGCTGAAGAAAACTTGTAAATCACCCGTTGCAATATGCCGCCACATAAAGAGAGGCTGTTTCATCCTGTTTGTGCAGCTCTTATTATATTTAAGATGCACTTGACGTATAATTGCGCCGCTTTTGTCCAAGGCCTGCGTTAAATCTCCCGGCGATGCTGCGACTCTCTCTCGTCACCTCTCGTGCTGAGCGCTGACACCGGCCTCTGCAACCGATCGCTCCTTCCTCCTCTCCTCGCCTTTTTTTTTCCCGAAGGCTGTTCACTCCTTCCCTGATTTATTATTTCTTTTTTTTTTTTCTACCCGAACGTGAGAAAAGCCTCAGCTCTCCTTCTCTCTCCCACGTTCGAATCCGTGATCTCTCCATTAGGACGTGACAAAACATTTGTTCTCGCTGGGAAATAATGGCCGGCAACATCCTCTAATGTGATTCACAGTTTATTTGCAAGTCGGCCGTCGCGTCGACGGGGAAAAAAAAAAAAAAAAAAAAGGTGGTGGAGTGGTGGGGGTTACTCGGCGCTCCTTCGCGAGGATAATTTTAAGCAGATGCATCTGGCGCGGGCGGGGCGGGGGGGGGCTACCGCCGCTATGATTAGTTCCCCGAGCATCCTGCGAGTGTGTGTAAACCGCCGCCGCGACACGGGATGAAATATAGCCCAGGTTCACTGGGAGTGCAGCGGCAAGAAATGTACCCCATCTGTAATACACTGTGTAGACTAATATCAGCTCCTTTTCTCTGATATTGCAGCGAGATATCGATCTGGCGAAATTGTCCCATATTGGAGCTGTCTGTTGTGATATTCATCATGCTGTCACCTTGCCGCCAACACCTACGCGTTATTAGAAACCCGGGTTTGAAGAGGTTGAAGGGTTTTAGTCTCCGAGATGTAGCAAACAATTCATCATGAACGGGGGGGGGGGGGGGAGGTGGCGACGGGGAGAAGGAGAGGGAAGACTTCAGGTGAGGGGGGGTGGGGGGGGGGTGCTGGGGGAGAGAAAGATTTATGTCTAGTCAGCCTATACATTAAGAATTATATCATCAAGCCAGAGGACACCGGCGGCCGCCGCGCTATCTGCTGAGCAGGCCTATTTGCTCTCCTGCCAGGCTTAAATGGAGTTCCTTTTCTCACCCTCCACCAACACCCCCCACCCCCATCTCTCAGTGAAGCTTTTAAGAGAAATCTAAAGTCTGACAGACGCCGCAACTCGAACTTCTTCCTCTCGTCCGGAAACGGTCAAAAAAGACAGGTTTTTTTTTTTTTTTTTTTCACTCGTTAGGAGCGAAAACGAGCGCTACGTGCCGCCGCCGTCTCACTCCGGGGTGGGTCCCGCAGTTTGAGCTCCTGCTACTTCCTCTCTCTCTCTCTCTCCCTCTCTCTCTCTCTTTCTCTCTCTCTCTCTCCCTCTCTCTCCCTCTCTCTCTCTCTCTCTCTCTCTCTCTCCCTCTCTCTCTCTCTCTCTCCCTCCCCATCCCTCTCTCTCTATCTCTCTCTCTCTGCCTCCTTTCGCTCGCAGTCAGAGACTCTTCCGGGAGGATCACACGAGACGCTCGCAGACGGAATCCAATTCTTCCGCCGTCTTGCCGAGGAGTCAGACTTTGATTTGTCTTTAACTCGGTACAAATACGCGTCTGGGAATGCGCCGGCTGGCTGGGGGCTTCCTCTGAAGTTCTCTCTCTCTCTCTCTCTCTCACTCTCTCTCTCCCTCTCTGGGAAGACTGTGTGTGTGCGTGCATGCTAGGCTCTGCTCTGTTAGCCGCACTGTTATTGTTGTAAACAGCGATTTTTTTAAAGCGCAGCTGGCCAAATTGATCCGGGCCGGCGTTGGAGTGAACTTGAAGCGGCAGAGAGTGCGGCTGCATAAACAGGCCCGCTCGTATCTAAATATGCAAACAGTCTCACAGCAGCCGGCACTCGGGGGTGAGGGGGGGTGAGAGAGTGGTGAGAGGTTTGGGAGGAGGGGGTGAGGCACTCTTACTTCTTCCAGAGTCGGTGGGAGAGTGACTCTGTAACCTTTCCATGTATACAGACAAAAAATAAAACAAGGAAGAGGAAAGACTTTTTTTTCCCCTCCGCTGCCCTGTTATGTAAACACTCCTTTTTCCTCCCCAGATCATTTGCGGATTCCACCACATATTTGCTTTTCATTAATTATTGAGAAAAAGGGAATCTGGTAAAAAAAAAAAAAAAAAAAAAAAAAATGTGAATAAACAGTAGATAATTTTTGTTTAATGTTTCACACAGCATTCCAGCCCTCCTCAGTGCAATTAATGCTAATCACTGCGCGCTTCCTGTTTAGCTTGACCCGCCGTGTGTTTGTGCGTGGGTGCCTCTTCCCTCCGTCTCTGTCTCCCTCTCTTTCCGTCTCTGTCTCTCCCTCTTTTTTTCTTCCTCCTCCACCCCTCCCATCCCCCGCTGTTAGTCACCGTGTCTCCCCGTGTTATGATTACATCACCCTTTTTCGCTCTGTTGTGTCCATTTAGACCTGAAATTAATCACATCTGACAATCTGCTGGTGCTATTCCCAAAGTTCAAAAGCTTTAGTGGCGAGGGGAGAGGAGCGGGCGGGCGGCGGCGGCGGCGGTGCAGGGGCTGATGGGAGACGGAGCGCGGGGTGAGCGAGCGCGCTGGAGGTACTTACCAGTTTGTGGAGTACAGTATATTAATTGCTTATCGGTTTTTGATTTCGGAGTCATTCGGAGTCAACCGAACGCATAATTTTCACAGCTATTGTTCTTTGGGGTTTGTTAATTGTCACCCCACTGGCGGAATTAAAAGCAAATTAAAAGCCTTAACTATTGACTCCATCTGAAGTCACTCTCCACAACAATTTCCCATAACAATGGGGAGGATTAATGAAAATGCAGCTTGATTTCTGTTCTCCAAAGCTTTTTGCTATGGGGAACCAATTAACTACCCTTCAGGATGACTTTCACTCCTAACTGCCGGTCTGTTCCACTGCCAGAAACTGGGATTAATTCTCAATTAATCCCTACACCAGAACAACTCTGCCTTTGTCTGCTGGGGAGGACATGAGCATACAAACGCAGAGGTTACCCCGAGCCTGTTTGGCGGAGGAACTCCACCCCTGCTAAGATTGATACACCCCGTAGACCGGCTCTTTTCAAGCTGAAAATAAGAGCCATTAAAAGGGAATGCTCGACAATGATTTTTGTTTTAGGATTTCGAGCTTTATTAGCCATGCATATTAATGAGTCAATTAATTCCATTCGTCCTCGCGAGTGGTCTGTTTGTTTTTTTGGTTTTTTTTTTTCCGAGCCTGACCTTTTATCTTAGATGCGTTCACGCTTGGCGAGGTTTAAGCACTTTACTCCGCACCGGGTTTCCCATAGCCTGCCGTCCAAAAGGGGAGTTTTTATGTGTTTAGCGCTAAGCCTCACCCCCCACCACCACCACCACCAACCTCTCCCACTCCCCCACCACCACCACCACCACCACCACCAACCTCTCCCACTCCCCCATCTCCCCCCTCCCTCTTCTCGTCTTTTGTTTTCTCTCGGCAACTCTTCTCATTCTCCTGTCCGTCCGTCCGTCCGTCCGTCCAACCCCCCCACCCCCCCGCACTCTGTCTCCCTCTGTCAGAATGCCTGCTGGTTGTGCTCCTCTCTAGATGTGACAGGAAATACGCTATTACGGGCGGGCAGAATATTTGCCTGATGGGATTTGCAATAAAATGACTGCATTTCCTTTCCATTAGGATCTCCAAACCCGGCTCTTCTAATTTATGATTACCCCGGCAAAAAAAGAAAAAGAAAAAGACGTGTTACATACATAAAGGCTAAAGCAGCCGCTCCCCCACTCCCCATCCACCCACCCACCAGTCCGCATTTAGCTCGTCCTGCTTTCAAAGTTAGTTGAGAGGACAGGAGAAATAATTGAAAAGTGCAGCTGGACTGTGTACAATCTTGTAAGGGATGCCTCGGAAATGAGATTAATCAGCGCGCAGACATTGTGGGGGGAAAAGTTTGCCGTGAATGCCTGACAGTCGTGCTCTTTCTCCCATTTCAAATGTTGGCAGGCTAGCAGGCAGCTCCAAGGGAAATGCGCTCCTTTCATACTTGAGTAATTGATGAATTGTATGCAATATGCAAATGAGAATCCATAAATCTTATGAATGACAGCTTAATTTATGTGAGCCTTAATGAATGCAGGATTAGATTTTAATTAAATATCCTCAAAGGCACCCTGACTGGGTAAGTTTTTAAAGCCTTGTTTTGAAGACTTGTTTCATATGCATCGCAGTTCATGAAAAAGAGAGATCAGTGGGAGCGGTTAGATGAAATTTCCTCCGCAGTTTGAAGATAAGACCTGCTCTGTTTTTGCTAACCAAAGGCACTCGCAATTAATAAATACCGGAGTAAAATCATATCTACCAATCTCACTTAGGCTTTCCTGGAACCGCTCATTCCCCGTATATTTGATTAACTGCATTTTACTTTAAGTGCTATCTGATTTCTAACATTTGGTACAGTATCTTTTTAATTAAGGGAATCATCCATTAGGCATGGAAAAGTCAACCAATTAGGCTTTGCTCATCAGTTCCCGCGATGTAGGAAGTCTGCTTACTCATTATCACACCCAGTTGATGTGATACCAAACAATCTTGGACTCTGTAGTTACGGGGGACGCGTAATTATGAAATCAGCTTTTAACATTAATGATGCATGGGAATAATCAGCCATTTATCGTGTTTTCAGATCTTTTTGAGATTCGATTTCACAGCTGAGAGGCTTCAAACGCCGCTAATAGAATGCGATTGCGCGAGCGAAAACTCTTTGAGGTTTCTTTCGCGACAGCGCGAGGTTAGCGCGGCCAGATCGGGGGGGCCTCCGGACTTCTGCGACGGCCGCCCTCGCCGGGCGTGGCTCTAATCAGGGCCTGAGCCCAGGAGGAGGCAGCCAACTCTCTCAACCAGCGCTCCTCTGAACCCCTGCACATTAGTCCACACAGGGATCAGAGCACACGCTGCACTTTAGAAGGTGGTGGTGGTGGTGGTGGGGTTTAGCGGGATTGACGCTAACCCTCCCGCGCCTTTGATTTTCACACCATTTAATCTGTGATGTATTGTTCCGCAACAAAGGTTCCCAGTTCGCAGGTGGATGCAGCTGTTCCCTACGCCCCTAATAAATAAGACAGTGCGTCTTTCTCTCTCTCTCCCCCCCCCCCACCCCGGTTCTTCCTTCCTCTTCTCTTCTTGCGCAAGCCGGCCATAATCCGGCTATCTAGATCAGATAAAGCGTGACGCGGCTACCTGGGCAAGACAGTGTTTGACAGGTGCAAGGGGGAAGCTGATTGAGATAATCCAAGAATAGGTTCAATGCAAATACAGATACAAGATGAGGGCGAGGATAGATTGACGCATGAAAAAGATGGATGAGTGAATGCGTCGCCATGTATCACGCTGTGACTCTGAGATTATGATCATCACAACCAATAGACTGCCAAGGTCAGCACGAAGTATAAATCACCCTTTTTTCACCCCCCTTTTCTTGAAGGCGACATACATCTCTGAGATTTTTTATTTTCGCCCCCCCCCACCCGCTTGCTTTTTTAGCACGTTGTCAAAGTTGTTGCTGGTATGTCAGGAGGAAATTATAAATATTATAATTCATTTGTTTTTTCATGTGCATTTTTTATGATTGTTTTTGGAGTTTGAAAAGTTCAAAGAGAAGAAATCAAATGGCTTCTTTTGACAGACGCCTCAAAGATTGAAAGCGATAGTGTTAATTTGTGTGTTTGGGACGCCGTCGCCACAGACTATTTGTCATTTTAGCCGGAGCAACTGCACAGTTGGCTAATTAATCTTAGAATATCCCATGATTCCTTTCTTTTTTAATAATGTTTAATATTGTAAGAGTTTTAGAGATGGGGGGTGTGAGAGAGAGAGAGGGGGGGAAAAAAAAGTGCTCTGAAAAGGAAGCGAGTGGATTAATAATAAAACACTTCCCCTTCTGTAAGTTTGCATGGGGAGGCGGATGTTATCCGCTCTCCCGTGTTTGCACACCGTGTTGTGTTAGTATAACTGGGCTGCAGGCTGATTATCAAGGTGAGAAGCACAAATCAACTGATATTTCGTGCATGTTTGTTCTCAGCACAACGCGGTCGTTTGCTCCGCTCTTGGGCCGCACTTCCACCCCGACTTTTTCTAACACGCTTCTGATTTGAATACCATGAGGTCGACTTCTCTTCCTTCAAAGTGGAGATAAGAATCGCGCAATAACGCCGAGCTTCCTTCTCCAAAATAATAGTAATTTTCAAGAGTTAAAGTTCAACGTTTCCGCTGTTTTGCATCAATCAATGTTATCTACTGGGATTTTAAAGCGGTTAATACACAGCTGCTGCCTGCGCATATTTTAAAAACCTTTTTTTTTGATTGAACCAAATGAAAGATATTCATAAAAACTCAGCACATCCAGCCCCCCCTTGACGGTCTGAGGCCTCAGAATTTCTGTCTGACCTGGCACTTAAGAGGTAAGGAGCTGCTTTGTTTTATCAATAAGACCTTGTTTTCATGGCTGGTCACCACCCCGGCAAACCAATCAATGGGGCATGCTCCACTATCGCTGGGAGAGAAATGAAAAATAAACCCCAGATAATCCTTCAGTTAAAAGGTTACTCAGGGCGATAAAAGCTATTTTGTTAATTTATTTACTCTCTGCGCCAGAGAGATAAAGAAAAGGAACAATTAGGGAATTCTAGGTGAGAGATTTTAAAAGGGCAATGACATTGGGTTAATATTTTATAAGGCCTGATTGGCAGAGACCTGCGGAGGCCTTTTGTTTACACAAGACCCAGACGAAATGATTCACTCGCTTGTTTTGGCCGACTGGGCGGAAATGGAATAAATATCTTCATCCTTACCTTTTAGCGACGTCAAACAAAAGCCCGAGATAAAAGGTTAATGGCTTAATCACAACCAGCCGGAAATAATATTACGCTGTTTTTCGCTGCCCCCCACCCCCACCCACCCCGACTCTCTATTGACATAATCGGGTTGAATTCCTAAAGATATCCCAAGATGGGAGGAGCGCGATGATTTTTGTGTGTAACTGAATCCACTAAGGCAGTGCAGTGCGCTCACTTGGGCTAAACATTACATTTGTGGTTTCAATTGATTTATAACAGATCATAATCGCTGCATTAAAGGCGTTCTGGGTAATAAGATCTCCCGTCACAGCTTCCGCTGACAGACAGAAAAAAACGGAGAGCCTGATAGGGAGACGTCAGAATTTTTGCCACGGGATCAAAACGCCGCGTCATATCTTCCGCGATATTATTCCTCTTATTACAGCCATCACCTTGTGTCGGCTTCCTGTAAACGGGGGTGAGAATGTGAATTTAATTATTGTGCTTTTATTGCATTGTAGCGCTGAAATTGGACTCGTGTGGAGTGTATTGTTGGGCCCCTTGTAATCTGATTGCCTGCGCAGTGTAGTGTGTTGGATAGTATCGGGTTCCAGCCGACTCTGCTGGGTCAACACACGGCCGGCCCATTAAAGGAAGTCTGGTTCAGGGAAAGTTCACCATTATTTTCTTTTCACCATGCTAGTGAAACAAAAAAAAAAAAATGGGCGAATAGATGTGTAACATATTTGTGGCCCCAGCCCAGAGCTGGCGGGGCCTTTTGTTTTGTTTCCCTAATTGAACCCAGACATACCAGAGTCCGTAGTGTAAATAAAGTAGGGCATCAAATTATTTTGTGATTGACCTCTAATGCTGAAACAATATTGTCTAAATAAGTTAAACGTCAAAACCCCAGAGGATCTTTTTTTTTTTTTATCTCTGGGCGAAAAAGAAGTGCGAAGAAGTCCACAAAGACGAGAGAAGCCCCTGAAATTCCAGCCATAAATCCAGTTATGCTATCTCTTTTGTGCAATAATGGCCTAGTTTGGAGCAATATTTTTTCTGTGCCGGGGCTATTTAGGGAATCAGCATCTGCTGCTTGATAAATAGCCGGGTCTTTTGTTTGAGGCCAGGTTGGGTTCCTCTGCGGACCCAAGCTTATTAGCCTGGATGCCTCTGACCACAGCAGATCTGCACTGGTGTCTGCGTTCGCGGCGTATCAAAGCAGGAAAATACACAGAAGTGCACTAAAATAAATGTGTTGCAGAGTTAGAAAAAAGAAACTGGGAAAGTCGCGGCACCATCCCTTATTTATTTTTTTTGTTCAGACTGCTGCTGCTCCATATTTAGACAGCGACTCTTTGGAAGAAAAGAGACGCTAACCTTCATTTCTGAGAGGCTTTTCCTGTTGCTCCAAGGTTCCTTAGTTCAAAGCCCCTGTTCTGTTGGTGTATTACTTTCATGGCTAGCCAGCGTTATGCGTGTGAAGAAGCTAGCTGTAACGCTATCCCTTTAAACACAAAGGCAGATTCCCCTCACAGCCTATCTAAACATTGCTTTCCCTTTACCGGCCCTTTGTAGCCAGGGTTCAGGTTTTTTTTTCCTGACATGATCTAAGGCTGATGTGACACTTTTTTGTCCATTCGAGGGCCTTTTTGCTTTTAGCATTGTTGGTATGAAATCCTTTTAGCCATCGCATACCCTCTATTGAGGTCTTCCATAAATAATTCAGGCAGAGTACAAGTGAAAGTGATGACAGCAAAACTGTGTGCGATCTCTCCCTCTCATAAGATCAAAGAGGTGCTTCTATAGCAATAGGAATTACATTTGCAGACGTTCAGAGGGTGAAACCGGCACTTATGTGCGTTTCTTCGCCCCTCTCTCTATTCCACCCCCTTTGCTCTCCCTGCCTCTTCTCACTTCCTGTCATTTGCACTCCTTGCCTTTCTATCACTTCTGTATTTCCCCTCCAAAGGGACACAGTTGAGTCCGCTTTTAGTCCGAAAAAAAAAAAAACCCTGGTGCCAGCATGTGAGAGAGTCAGCACATTAGGATGAGTGCAGTCTATTAGCGAGACTGAGGTAAATAAACCTCGCAAGGCATCGCTGACGGAAACCCTACCATTGGGAAACAGTGAAATGTACCGTAACGCAAACAGCCCCTATTTATATCGTCAGAAGTCGTAAAAGGATATGTTAAAATGGCTCAGCGGTTGGAAACATTAATTTTAAACACTTGCTAGTCAAGAGCCGCTGGAAAGAAGAAGAAAAATCCCCACGAGAGTAAACATTCAAAGATGAATTTAATGATCAAATCACAATGAAGTAGCTGGAGAATGCAATTTATTATTGCCGTAATTATGGTGTCAGCTTCATTTAGAGATGTATTCACATGAATATCTTATCTATTGTTTAGCAAGACTGGCCAAGTGAAACAATCTTCAACTGAACGTTGTCAAGACCCACAGTAGCAATGCAAAGGGAAGCCAGTGTTCATCGGAGACTCACCCTGCTCATTAACGCCGACACTCCACCTCCATTCAGGATTGAGTCCCGCAATTGCCGCAGTACCAGTATAACCTTATTGCCCCATATGACACTTAATCTGCCAAAGAATAACTGCCGAAGCCTCGTACAGAAATACTCTGTAGTGCACGAATCAAATAGTTACACAAGCAGTCGGTCCACATACTGTAGTCGAGCCCCGGACAAATAAGGAAGACTCATCTGGGATGTAGGTGACAAAATCCTCGTATCTTAAAAGGGGATTAAACTGAGTTCATATTAAAGGGAACTTAATATTCTGATAAAGCTTAAAAATGTGCGTGAAATAATGTATGAAGCCAATATGTCATCTCTGTCAAGTCGTCATAATTCATCCCCAACTAAGACGTCCACTGTCGTGTTCATAAAGAATATGCCCGTACGGCGCCCCTCCCCCTTCGCATTACATGCTCAGCGCATTTTTTTTTTTTTTTTTTTATATATTATATACCTTCACCCTTTGGGGTTGTCTCCGTCGCGGCGAGCTAGCAAAGTAACTATTGATTGGAACCCAAAGCTGTATTAATAAACGAACAAGTGCGCCGCATGGAAAGTCAGGGGTGTATCTCTCCGCTTTAAAGGCCTCTCCTCCACGGCGAGGTGGCACAGCCATTTATCACGGCTGGATCTGTGCCCCTCGTTTGGTGTAATAAAACTCCCCCATCAGAACCGTCCAACAGGTCTGAATCACTCTGTCACACCACCTTCCAGCTAAGGCGCGCATTAAATCAAGCAAGCAGAACATTTCCTAAGGCGGCCATTGCCTTTTAATTTCCTGAAGAACCTTAAAATATCATTCATTACCAGAACTACACATATTTGGTTTTTAAAAGTCTCATAAATCAATAGTGGCCTGACTGCAATAATTATAACAAGTTAACATGTAATTTCCAGGCTGAGGGCCGTGCACCGGGCTTTAGCATATGCAAACGAGGCAATTCAAATAGTGTGGGGATATTAATACGGAGGAACAGGTAACGAGGTACGGGTTATGAATTATGCATCAAAAAGTGGTTGATCTTCAATAAAGGAAATGAATTCACCGTGTAATCTAATTAGTTATGGAAGTCTATTATGTTGAGCTGCGGAAAGCAACTGTCCTTGAAAAGAAATTTATTTACAGTATGTGCTGGCTGTTTGGAATGGAATTGCAATTTGGAGCGCACACACGGCAACACCCTCCCCCCCTTCGCCACCCAGCCACCTCCACCACCTCCACCCCTCCCAGTCCCACCTACCCACCACCCCACGCCAGGCCTTGTCCGCAGGCACCTGGGGATTTTCAAAAAGAAAGGCGTGTTTTCAGCCTGCAGAAACAACAAAAATGCTCCCGCTCATTAACGGTGTTTTGAAATTGAAATATCGTCCACATCACCGCACAGGCAGGATGTCGGGTGATGTCGAGCACTGGTCAAGGCAAAAGGTTGGCGACGTCCCTTCCAAGTGCAAAATAAACTGCGGAAGTAGGACTGGAAAATGCAGATTACGGCAGGAAAAGCAATATTTCCGGCCCCGCATTGGGGAGTCATAAGGCATTACACTGATTTAATTGTAATTAAAACATAAGAAAAGACCATCTGACGCCTTTTGTCTTCTGTTGGGGAAAAACGTCAAAAGGAACACTGCTTTGTTTATGTCGTCACACAAAAGGAAGAAGATTGCAGGCAGGTGGGGGGGGGGTGGGGGTGAGGTTTCCTCCACGCATGCAAACGTAAAGCAGATCTTTTTCCAGAGGGTCCGACTGCACCGACCGTAAAAGTCTGTTTGAAAAACAGTCGCGTGTTTGGACAAGTCCCCTCCTGTCCTCTCTCTCACTGTCTCACACGTTTCCCTCTCTTCCCTCTCCCCAGCTCCAGACCCGGCCGGCCCCCGAAGAGGACCCAGAGCGTGACCTCGCCAGAGAACCCCCACATCATGCCCCACTCGGTGCCCGGCCTCATGTCGCCCGGCATGATTCCACCCACAGGTACAGACGGACCCCGTAAGAGAAACACAGTCAGAGTTTTTCTCTTTCTCTCTCTCTGTGTGTTTCTCTTTCCCTTTGACACACACACACACATACACACACACACTCGCTTCTCCTCCCCCACCACCGCCACCCACCAGTGGCCTCCCCGCAGCTTGTCCTCGAAATGGCAGCCAGTCCAAAGTGACACATGCGCCGGGCCACCAGACACCAACTGCTCGCCCGTTTACCAAAAGCAGATCCTCTGCTCCGTCCCCGCGGACCAGGAGGAGGAGGAGGAGGAGGAGGAGGAGGAGAATAAATCGGAGTGGAGATCCTTTCTCTCAGATTATTCCAGTAGATGTTGCATTTTGCCTAGAGTGCAGTCTAATTAGTGCGATTAAATCCACTCCACTGCTATATGTACATAGGCAGTGGTGATGCTAAAGCGAGCTTATCGCCACAAGAATCAACAACAACTGCTTGTGCCCTAACTCGCCCCCGGGCCCAGTCTTATTGCAACTAATGCTTTTGTTCTATTTGCGGCTGGCTTCACCGCCGCTTGCCTTTGATGTCGTCGGCTGCAAAGTGCGCTCATTTGCATATATATATTTTTTTTTCACTTTGCTTCTCGATATGTCTTTTAATGACATTGTGCCACCGAGACGCAGCTCTTTGAGTGCACCTTCGCCGCGCCGTCACGTTTGGCCGGCCGCTGGCTGGAGCGCTCGGCGCCGGGATCGCGCTCATGTGCCGCAGCCCGTGGTTTATTTTTTTCGGCAGTTTCCCAAGTTATGCAAAATTAAATTTTGCTGATGTTTTTTTAAGAGTAATTTGTGCCTCCAGCCCGTCAGCGAACGGCCCGGAAATGAGAGGAGTTCACCCGCGTGTGTTTTGCTTGCTCCACTTTGCGGGAAAATGTGCGCGAAATCGGATCTTTTACACTGTAATACGTTTTTACATTGTGTTATATCATATTATTCAATGCTATGCATCATAAATCAGATTATTGTATATTCCAAAATATGTTTGTATTAGGTTTTTTTTTTGGTATTATATGCTATCACTTAAAAATAAAAGGAATAAAATAATAGTAATAGCGTGAACAAAATACATAGTATCCTGCAATTCAGCCCTCGTTGATGTCACAAAGGGCACAACCAGACGTCCGCATTCACTCCACAAGAATTAAAACAGAATCTGCTGTTAAACACTGAGCACCACGGAATTGTTTGTCCTTTTACTAGATTTCAGTAAACGGGAGACAGAAGAACGCTTCCAGGCAGTTGCTAAACAGCCCCCCCCCCCTTTTTTTTTTTTAATCTCAGAGTGCCGACCGGAAAAGCAGGCGAAGTCGACAACAATTACGAAAATCGCCACTCTCCCAAATAAAAATACAGAGTTGTTTGCCAACAGCTTCTCCGCGCCAGGTAATCGCCGCGCTGCCATTCCGCATTCTAATACTCAAGTCATGTTGTTTGGAAACACGTACACACGTGTAAGGACCACTTACGGTCTGACGGCCGCGTGAATCACGAGGAGAACAGCGCATTGGCGCACAGTATCGGCGTGACGTGAAGAAACAAAACAAGACAGAATTCATGCGTCCGTCCATTTTCTAGCATCGCTTCTCCTGCGCTCGGTGTCGCCGGAGGTGCTGGAGCCAGTCCCAGCTGTGTTGGGGGCAAAGGTCGCACCCTGTATCGCAGGGACAGTCACTCTCACAGTCGAGAATACAAATTCTGGTTTAATTCTGCTTTGATTTATTTCAATTGAAAAGAATTCAAAGCAGAAAAGCTATAATCTTTGTAAAAAAAAAAAAACCTATTGTGGAAAATCCAGTACACAGATTTCACAGCTTTGACTGGAGGCCGTAAACACAGGGCTACATACACTTTTTTTAAATTTAAATTTTTTAAATGTACAATACCGGTCCTGTTGGTATACAATTGGTATACTATGGGACCTTTAAACAAGTTATTAATCGTCTTCACATGTATTCCAGCCTGGAATTGTTTTTCTTCTCTTCCCCTCGTTTTACGAGCTGAAGTGCAGCCACTTCGGGTCGCGCTGGCGTTTGAAATTCAATATTAACACAGGCCGGGCCATCCTTGAGACACGGCACGATGGAGGTTCACGGTCTGGCGCTTTGAACTGCGGGGGTACGGCGAGGTCAGCGGCTATCTGCTCCGCCGTACGGCGGGCGAACTTAAAGGCCGGCGCGAAAGACGGAGTAGGACAATGATGAGACAGAGCCGTGTTATTTAGTGGAACATAAAGCTACAGAAAAGCCTTTTGATATCCTCCCCTTTAAGCCCAGAGGGACTGTGTGATCTTGACATTTAGTCGGGGTATTCGGGGGCCCACAGATAAAGTAATTGAGATTTTCGCTCTTCTCATAACTCCCCTGGAAGCCCTCCCGACTGTGACCAGATGGAAACTTTGCCATCTCGTCCTGCCTCGGCGATTAAAGCGCTCATTGTTTTCGACCGCGGCATTAAGCATTCAACGTCAAGGAATTTACACATGCTGACAGATTAATTATTAAGTATAATTGACCACACGTAAGTCGGCGTGCGAGCAGGGCGACTAATTGATCTGGCCGTCGCGTCAAAACGCACTGATTGATGATAAGAAACGACACAGAGAAACCGTCTCACGGTGATGGTGTCGCGTCATCTCAGTTTAATCTTTACACAGATTAGAGGCCGAACTCGCGGAATGAAAGAATGGTGGTTTTGTATTCCTCCTTCTGTGTTGTTTTTGGCCAGATTTTCTTTCTTTTTTTTTAGCCCTCTGTTTACAGCCTCCCACTTAAACATTTGATTTTAATGTCCTGTTGCTGTTGCTGTTGCTCTTTTGGACCTTTGGACATTAAAACATCCAACCTATATAGCTAAAATTAAATTTAAAAAAACTGCAAATAAACACCTGTGAGCATCAGTGGCCCCTTTTTGACATCAGACACAGAGGATTTTTAGATGAGGTGGGTCCTTTAATGGCTGAGGAGTTGTTGATTTATTGTTTTTTACCATGCAATTTGGTCCAATGTCACTACAAATGTCTATAAATTTTGACGAGCTAAATGAAATTAATTTTTACCTAATCTCATTCCGCATCAAATAAAACTGCTCCCTCACACAAATTTTCCTGACTTGAGGGATTGATTTTCCTTAGCGGAATAACAGCAAAGGTCTGAATGTGTCGCCGTGTCTTTGAGTCTCAGACGCCGCGAGTGCGAGATTCAAATTGCATTAGGTCGTAAATCAAGCTGGAAAGATGTCGTCTACTTTTCTTCTTCTTCTTTTTTTTTTTTCCGCCACTCGTACGAACCAGCACATTGTTAACATATATAACAACATATGTATCTTTGCCCTTGGTGCCAGTTCCTCTTAGAAAGAGGACGTCTTAATGTGCTCAGGATTCCATTTGAGGAAGGAGCTCCGCATGTGCGCAGACGGGGGACACGTGCGCTCGCTCCTACCACCTGAACGTGTGCGCAACTCTCCCCTTCCTTAAGGGAGGGGTCGAGCTGGAGCTTTTCCAGTTGCTGATGCATTACAGGCAGATTGCCCCCCCCCCACCCCCCCAAATCCCCCCCCATACACACACACACACACACCCACCTCCCACCCCCGCAAATCGGATTATTTGCCGCGGACTGACACCACAGCGAGATGACATCTCCTTTAAAGTGGAGAGGGCCTCCACTCACACTCTGGCCACTGCTTAAGCAGCAGCTCGGCTATAATTCATTTATGTCCTGGATATGGCTTTAACCTTTTGAATAACACAAGAGCAGTGCATTTACCATTAGAGAAATGAATGTCAGCCACATCTAACCGCCGGTGCATCCCGTCCTCCACTTCGCTGATAGGAACGACACGCGTATGGTGAAAAAAAAAAAAGAAAAACGATACAAAACCCGAAAAAAATATATATGAAAAATATATTTTTAGTGACTGGCTGCACACACAAGTGCAAGCAGACGCCCTCGGAGGGATCGGCTTCTCTCCGCGCCAGGCCCCTGTAGGTGGAGTTCGCAATATTTACCTTCTTTTTGATGTACAATTAGCGTGTCAGCGTCTCGACTGAGTCGTCTAATCCGCCGCCACTTGAATCCGGATCTAAAATAGATCCCGGCGCGCGAGCAGGTAATTTGGTGTCAGTTCTTTGCGTCGCTACCCGCCACCCCCCCCCCCCCCCCCAGCCCTCCCGCTCGTCATCGTGAGGTTAGCGCTCTGTGTAATTGATACTAAATTTGTCATGATGTGGATGGCGCAGGTTCAAGTGGCGCACCTTAAGAGCGCCGTTGTTCCCAGCCCCAGTTTGTCACCGCCGCCGCCGCCGCCACCGCCAGGCCATGCATAAAATTAGGCGGCCGCGCTCATTGACATGGAGAGCCTCTCCCCCCACTTATCCCTCCTGTCCGATAAATAAAGTGTGTTTTCATTGTTCCCCCACTCACCCCACCCCCACCGGCGCAGCTCTCCCTAAACAGGGGCAGCGCGACGCAGATAAGCCCTCCGCGTGTATTTTCCCCTTTTTTTTGCGGCGGCGGCGAGAAAAAGTTGTAAAAGTCAGTCCTTTGTGCGCTGATGTGGAGTTAATCTGATTTTAATTTAATTAAAGGAGTTGGTGGCGGAAGGCGCGGGCATGCGTCGGGGTGTTTGTTGTAAGAATGTTCTGACATTGGCGCAGGTATGGGGCAGCTAGCATGTTAATTAATGATGAAGATCCTGACAATATGCAGAGGCATGACAGCGTTAAGCCAGTCGGCTGCTGCTTCCTTTGCATATTAATAGATCCTTCATTATTATTTAATATGACAGCTGCTCCAAGGGCTACCATCAGACCTTGTCTCTGTTATTTGCTGTTTTGTGCTCCCCATGTGACAGTGGCGTGCTACTCTCTATTTATCGAAATGTTCCCCCTTTCTGCCGCGCGACTGGTGTGCTCGCTCTCTCTCTCTCTCTCTCCCTCTCTCCCTCTCTCTCTCTCTCCCTCTCTCTCTCTCTCTCTCTCTCTCTCCCTCTCTCTCTCTCTCCCTCTCTCTCTCTCTCTCTCTCTCTCTCTCTCTCCCTGCCTCTCTCGCTCTCTCTACATGCGGTTCTGTTTGCCGCTCAGGAGGATTGCGACTCACCCAGACGTCTGCACGAGGCGGAGGGGGGCGGTGGGGGGGGGGCCGGTGGGGAGAGGGGGCGAAAAAAAAAGTGTCTGAATCTAAAGGTGACTTTGAAAGAAATATACCAGACAGGATTGTTTTGTTTGCATAGTAATGAATGCAGATTAGCGGCGAGCGGGATTGGCCCTGTTGACGTTCAGATTTTGGAGTGGCTTAATAGACTTGTTGCTCGGTGCCAACATCTCCCCGGCTTTCTTATTACATCCTCTCCGTGGAGGTGCGCGTTACCGAGATATGACAATTGATCTGGCGAGATGAAACAATTATCAGAACAAAGGTTTCGATTCATGGAGTGTGTCACTTCGTCGCGGGCAGGCTGCGGAGTTTGGAGCGAAATGATGAATGAAAAATGGGAAAGTGATCGTTCTTTATGTTTCACAATAATATAAATCAATTTCTTAGCCTTTGTTATTTCCAGATATATGTATGTGTATGTGTGTGTGTGTGTGTGTGTGTGTGTGTGTGTGTGTTTGCGTGTCTGACCAGAGCCTGTCACCTTTATCTTTCATAGGCCAATTGCATGCAGTACACTTATTGTGCGGTGCACAAATTGTGATGTTGGATAGTGACCCAAACGGTGCACTGGCATTTCGCAGTTATGGGAAGTACCAACCACCACAGAAGAAGAAAAGGCAACCACGACTTCTTTGTCTCCCTCTCCAGATGACAGAAACATAATGTCACAGACTGAAAACACCAACAAATACATGCCTGTTTGGTGTAGCACCGAAGCTTTAGCAGCAGTATATTGTCTAACTTGCTGATACTAACAGCAGCTTACATGCGAATGGCATTATGCCACTTCCAAACTATTAAACGTAGCTTTCGCAGCAGTATATTAGCAAACTAGCTGAAACAGTTTCTGCTCAACACCAGCTAACATGCTAATGGCATTATGTTACTTCCAAGCTACTAATTGTAGCTTTAGCAGTGATATATATTAGCTAACCAGCTGATACTAACACCAGCTAACATGCTAGTGGCATTTGTTACTTCCAAATTGCTAAATGTAGCTTTACCAGTAGTACATTAGCTAACTAGCTGATACTAACAGCAGCTTACATGCGAATGGCATTTGTTGCTTCCAAACTACTCAACATAGTTACGTTACGTTCAATATTTTACGTTACGTTATGTAACGTAGCGTTGTGTTGCCTTCTGTGCAAACGCTGATGCACTCATAATATGAAGTGCTAAGAACGTAAGTGTGTCATTTGGGACACACCTGTCGATTATTATCCTTCATTTATTCTTTGGCTGTGTCGCTAGCACGATGTGCTGCAGTGCGATGAAGCCCCGGCCTCCTCACATGCCAAAGTTGGGCGAGCATCACAAAAGCGCCACTGCGGCACCGCGCGCTTGAGCGGCACCTGATTTGTGGGGGGAATTTATCACACAAACAGCCCAGAGGTGATTTCAATATTTACTCGGCAGTCTGTTCTGCATACGTCTCATTTGGAAAACAGTTGACTCTTGCCCATTATACACAAATGAAGGCTGACCTTCAGACTGGGCAGAGGCCACATTCATTATGTGGAGAAGTATCACCTTCTTATGAAGCAATGTCACTTTTTACCTCCCTCCCCCCCTCCTGCCGCCACCACTCTGCCCATGCATATTGAACAGCACCACCCGCCCCTCCGTTGCAAACGAGAGGGCCCCGGCTGACATGATGTATACTGTACGTCAATATGGTCCTGATGTATTTTAAGATGCAAACAAGGCTTTAAATTATATGCACCTCCATGTCAGCGGCTCAGAGTGACTCTCGCCATCTGCCTATCAGCTGCCGGGTGAGCTGGAGCTGCGAGAGAGAGAGAGAGGAAGCGGGTACCTGGCCCGCTGCTGTGTGCGTGTGTGTGTGTGTGTGTGTGCGCGTGTGTGTGTGTATCCTTGTGCCCGTCACTGCCGCCGTGCATCTATTAGGTTCCACATGTTCCATTTCTATTTCTCCTTGTACCTGTGTCTCCCCCTCAGATGCATGGCTAATGGCTGCTCTTTAGTCCCATCACAGAGGCGTGACAGCGCGCCCGCGATAACCGCAAACCCCGCGCACTTCAGTCGGCGGCAGCCCCTGCGAAAAGCGCAGGTGATATAGATACAGCGTGCTAACCGAGTGATTTCCGCTAATAGCTACATATCTCACTTTTCCCTTTTTCTTTTTTTTTTTTTTCCTCCGCGCACGCCTTTGATTTTGTTACCGGGGGTTTGGCAGGAGGAGCGGGCGGGCGGCGGCGGCGGCGGCGGTGGCGGCGCTCTCCTGAGACGGCGGCGGGGCCTGGAGGAGCTTTAGCTGCTATCTGTCCCTGCTGTTCGGGAGCCGCCTCATGAATAAAGATTTCGGTCACGTTCGACACACCAGAAACCCTGGAAATACCACAATGACAAACCAGTGCTTTATGATCTCCGCGCCGCGCCCAGCGTACACGTTCGTAATCTCGCCGCCGCCGTATCAATCACATCGAGTCCGTTTCGCCGTCCCGAGTGCGGCGCCGTGTCAAATGTTGCTATTAGAGCACAAAGACAGGGGGGAGAAAAAGGTGGCTGTGGGTCCTGATGCGAGTCTGTGTTATTTTATTCTTTCCACCTGACACATTTATTTCATTTCAAAGTGTATGCAAAAATGTAATTATGTAGAGATAATAAAAAATAAATAAATAAAACACATTTGAAATGTTTCTCAACATCCCAACATGTATTTCAACGTCTTACTTATTTACATATTTTGGGCTCCTTTCATGCCCAGTGACGTCCCTCCTCGCTTCAGTTTCCACCTGAAAGCTTCTGAAGATATTAATCAAAAACATTTTTTAATAAAGTAAGGTTTTAAACGTTCATGCTTTTTTTGCGTTGTTGGCGTTTCAAGGTGCGTCATCCCCTCTTATTTATTTATTAGATGAGGATCAGAACATGTAGTGCACTTCATGCACTCGTGCTTAACAAGCTGGAGAGAATAAAGACATTTTCTCTTTTATTCTTATTTGCACAACGTTGATAGTTTCCCATTCTGCTTTGATGCCCGGCCTTGAGTCTCAGAAGAGCCCTTTTATTATCAGGACACTACAGTGCTTAAAGTAGCTGAGAAGAATTTGAATAGCAATGTCGGCCATTATGCCGAGCCATGTGATCTGATGAATACGTTGGAGTATCATTGAAACGCCCTCAATGAGGAGGTTTGTAAGACGTACATCCCTTTGTTTCGCCATTTACTTTAAACAACAAAACGTCTCTCAATTTTCGAGTTCTTTTTCTTTCTTTCTTTGACCACATGCAAATTTATAAGTGCGCCTTACAAAGATCGCTCGCCCGTTACCTTAACTGGATCGAATCAAGGTGCAAAGACGTCAGTGCTTTCACACGGGAACGGCAGACGTTCATAAAAAAAAAAAAGAAATCACGCTGCCACGCACGCAGGGATCCGTCCCATCAGCACGACATCCAGCTGTGAAGACACCCCCGCCCCTCCCCCCGAACCCCCCCGACAAAGGATGAAAGCGCCAAGCTGTGATCTCACAGGCGCTTATTCCCCGCAGTCTGTAAAATTATTCATTGCTGTATTATTTCAAATGTTTTGTTGTTTGTCTTTTTTGTTATGTGCAAGGGCAACTTCCTGGAGGGTTCCTTCATTCTGACTTAGTGCCGCCCCTTCCCCCCCTCCCCCCCCCTCCCCTCCTCTACCCCTAGCGGTGTGTAAAGCGCTCCGTCTCCTCTCTCCAGGCCTGACGGCGGCGGCGGCGGCGGCGGCCAACGCGGCCATCGCGGAGGCCATGAAGGTCAAGAAGATCAAGCTGGAGGCCATGAGCAGCTACCACAGCAACGCCAACCACCACGGGGCCGACGGCGAGAACGGGGACCTCAGCTCCAGCGTCGGTGAGCAACACCTTCCCCACCACCCGCCTAGCCTACCCCCTCCTCTCCTCCCACACACACACGTACTCTGTTGCCGTTTCCCCTTCGTGCCGCAAACAACGACAATGCAACACTTTAGGCGTTCAGGTATTCAGCCGGGAACAGTTTGTAGACAAATGCGTTTACGCTGAGTCAGAGTCGTGACTTTGTAAATAGCGATTTAATGAGCGAGCTGTCAGCTCCTGTTAAATATTTAGTTTGTTTTTTGTTGGGTTTTTTTTTTTTTTTTTAATAGACAGGTTTCAGCAAGTTGTTTCCAAATTATTATAATTTTTTTTTTGTTTGCCAAAGCGTTAAAGTACCAACAAATATTTTAACCAAAAGAGACATTCATAGCGTTTCCCTAAAGCCTTTTAATGTGCATTTAGAGCAATATCGCATTAGAGCCTTTATGGAAATGGCATTTTTGAAACAACTTCCTCTAATTTGCGAAAAGTTTATCTTCTCGCTTGAGGTGTTTGAGGTTTTTTTTCTGTATTTTAACGTGTTAAATGTTTTTTTGGAAACCAGTTTGTCGAATTAACTCTGACGTTGGACATTTTCGAGCTGATTCTGCTGAGAGCAGCGCCCCTAGTGGCCAATGCTAACCCAGCTGACAGTAATTCCTTAGATTCTCTCTTCGTTCTTTAGACTTTCAGAACCCCTCATCATCTAGCTGAACAATTATTAGTTTTTTTTTTAAAATCTTTTATGATTTAATGATATTTTGTTCACGTAGCTCTACGGTTTCTTACATATCCAATCGCGTTTGTCAAACCACAACATTTTTTTTTTACCAATTCTATCAAAATATATTACAAATAGTGGCTGAGTGAATGTGCAGAACCAAAAACTTCACACAGAAAAGCCAAACGCTTGTCTTTTCTCAGTAGAATAGTCGAAACGCCATTGTTAAATGTTAAATGTGTGCGACTGTTAATATCCACCTTGTTGAGGTAAGTCGTGTTCTTTTTTTTTCTATTTCAGGCTAAGAGAAATTTAGGCAGAAGCCAATTCTTAGCAGCCAGGTGGGACTGCAAATAGTTTCCCAAAGCTGTCTGCTTTAAACAAGGTCTAATTGAATTGCTGCGAGTGCTTTGCTTTTTCACTTTGTGCCATTTCAATTAACTATCAGCCCTAAAATGCGACAGGATTTCCGCAATATCGCACAGAGGCACTTATTGCATTAAGAAAGGGTGATAATGTATGTTCGTGCGGCTTCATGAGCCCATCCCAAATTATACACCAAACGTAATCCCTGTAGCTTTGCTTGCTAAATGGAGCTTTCGATTCACTTACTGTAATAAATGGCTCCGTTTCTGAATACATTTCATCAGCAATACTTGACACCGCCGTGGCTGGTGGCGAAAACAGGATGTGTTTCCAAGCCGATTTAACAATGCAAAATGCATAAAGAGTGAGGTCATCACTCCCAGAGAATGGAGTATGTAAAAAAAAAGAGAAGAATACGACGAGTGTGCGAGGTCACGGAAATAAAGATAAATGCGAGCGGGCGGGTTGCACGCAACAAGGCTGCGCCAGTGGAGCTAATAAGAAACTGTTTTATCTTTTTACAATTTAAATTGTAACCTTGAGCCCACAGCCAGCCACACGGGCTCCCAGTAGAATCATAATTCTGGCAGGGGGGTGTGGGGGTGGGGGGGCCGCGCTAGGTGCGGGGCGGCGCGCGGGCCGCGGCATTAGCTCCCTGAGTGAAATATATGGCGGCGACGCCTCTCGGCCCCATCCACAATCAATTGGATTCTTTTCCTTTAATATTTACTCGCAGCGATGAGATGCTCGTCTGCATGGTGATGAACAGTCTGCCACTGGCGTTTGAAGGTGACCTGTCAGTGAGTATGGACAAATCTCTCGCTCGCAGAAACCTAGAAAATAAATCATTAGGGGCCCCAGCAGTCAGACAGGGGCACCCTTCTCCCGCTGCCTCTCCACCCCCCACCCCCCCCCCGCTACCCTCACCAACCTCCCCCCCGCCCTCCCCTCACCCCGCTCCACTCTTCCCGGATTTAAATCAGCACAGATTTATGATTTGAATTAATGCTTCGTTTGGTCAAAGGAATGGTCGCCGAGACAAATGATGTTTGGGACCGAAACCGTCCTAATATTGATTACTGGGTGTCGCAGCAATCTCTTGTTTATATCAAGCACTCTCCTGTGACAGGACGGCCAGCAGGAGTCATCCTGATAATACGGTGGAGAAATATGGCCCTGGCTTTCTGCTGCTGCTGCTGCTGCTGCTGCTGCTGCAGGAGCCATGAAACACAGCCGGCAGCGTGTCGTCAGTCCTCAGCTCGCGTGTTCATTTCTAATAGGAGCGCTTTGTAATTTGGCCACCGAAAGAAAAAAAACAAACAGGGCCGGGAGCAAACGGTGGGTGCAGAATTATTTTAGCGTCTCACGCAGGCCTGTGTTTTCAAACGGCTCGCCTGATACGGCGCTGGCTGGTGGGCTTCTTATCTGCGTCTGGTTGTTTGGGCTGGATGAACGTTGCACCCAGTGCTGATTAGGACATGACTTCATGCTGCTTTTTAGAACACTGTGACCACAGCTGCACTCAGGAAATAGACTGTGAGGTCTGAAACCCCCCCCCCCCCCCTCCCTACATCCCCACACGCTCAGCTTTAATGTCACGCGTTTCAAGGCGTCTCCAGCCCCTGAATGATGATTAAAATAATGCGTATGTTTTCAGCGAAAGGAATATATAACCGGTGTGCTTTGTGCGGTGCGTTTCCATAAAACATAGTTTTGATGGAAACAGCATTGCACCGTAAACTTGGCCTTATGTTTTGTTTTGTTTTTCGCAGCTAATGTGCAAATTGTTTTTGTGGAGATAGTCTGCCAAATTAGCTAGTAGCAAGCATTCAGATCATACGACCTGGGCTGTTTGTTTCCACGATGAGCGGGAAACGTGGCTGTTGGCATTTAACAGATTTTTTTTTTTTCATGAGCAACATTTACATTTTTCATGGTTCTATGTTGGCCGTTACAACTGGCATAAGAATTACGCAAGATTAAATTTAGCTTCCAAAAGCGTCGGTTAGCATCAGCGTCGTTTGCAATACCATTTATTACCAGTACAGGCTGCTAAACCTCACACGCCGGGCATTTAAAGCCAGACCATAGTGGATGTGTTGACTTGCACAAACAACCGTTAGCAACCGTGACAGAAATTGATATGCTAATGAGGGCGCTCCTGATAATACAACTGAGGACACCGATCCATTTAATCACAAAGAGCTGCTACATAAACCCATTGAACTGAAAAAAAAAAAAAAAAGGAAAAAAAATCCTCCTCGGGCTGAAATACAGGTGCCTCGTCTCGACGCTCGTCTGAAGCAGATCTTTGTGAGCCGAGCCAGCCAGTGAAGGACACTCTGTTCTGTTTGTAGAGCCGGATTGCCTGTCGCCTGCCTTTGTGTTGATGTAAATTGAACAGGCTAATATTTCTCCCCCGCATTAAATATTCATTACAATTAGACCTTCCTGTTTGCATCAGTGTTATTAATTATAAGGGGAAGGCAGCCGGTAAACTCTTAAACCAAAATAACCAAACATCTTGAGTACAAGAGGGTAAAAATTAGCAGTGTGTTAAAGGCGTAAATGAGGGAATAAAGTTGTGAGAGTATTAAAAATCTAAAATGAGATGAAACGAGAGGGTTTTTTATTGTGTGTGTGTGTGTGTGTGTGTGTGTGTGTGTGTGTGTGTGTGTTGTGCGTGGGGGTGGGGGGGTTTCTTTTTGATTTCCCCTCACACTTCAGAGCTGGGCAGAGGGAGCCTTCCCCCAGCACAATGTGGATTGTTCCAGCGCCTCGCAGGAAATGCCACAATTACAGATCACAGACCAAGCAAAACACGTGTGGCGCTGGGCCTTGAGGGGGATAAACAGCCCACCGCTCGCCGCCACCCATCCCCAGCGCACTGACCCCAGTCGCAACCTTCATTACTGGGAGGGAAAATATTATCAACTGGCCAACTAACAAACACCTGCCAATTTCAAGAGCAGGGATGGCTTTTGTTTCCAGCGTTGGAACCCAAAAGCATGAGGGAAAAAAAGAAAGAAAATACTGCAAAAGCGACATAAGGAGAGTGGGGGGAAAAGATAAGACGTGGTCGTCCTTTTACCATCTCCCAACCTTTCTCTCTGTTTTTTTTTTTTACCACCCTGTTTCACTGACTTGGCTGTCTTGGCCCTCTCGCCTCTCTCTGGCCACTGAGCCCTGCCCTGCCACTCATCTGACTCCTCACCAAGCAGCTCTAATGGAGCCCAAATCCTGTTTGTAATTAGATATGGGAATTCCGCTGTCATCAGCCAGATGATGCCGGCGACAGCGTCGGGCAAAGAACTGGCAGGGAGACAGACGGAAGTGAATGGCGAGGAGGAGGAGAAGGAGAAGAAGGAGGAGAAGGAGGAAGGAGAGGAACAACACCTTGATTTAAACCCAAACCTCCATCGCGCATCACAGTCGCCTTTTTCACAGCGGCTCGCGGACAATCCGCAAGCCCATTGTTGTGACATCTGTGGCTGGGATCCAGGCCGCCAGCGCTGCAACCCATCCCCCCTCCCACACCCCCGCCGCCCACCGGGGACGATGGGATGCCACATTGTGGGCCGAGGCTGGCCGGATGGTGATGGGTAACCTGGAGCGCTGCCTGACGGAGAGTTGAGAGAAGAAGGTCCTGGGTGAGATGATGAGGGGGCATCATTGCCTCTTCCCAGGGTCATCCAGCTAATTTCTAGCCAGCCCCGCCCTCCTGCTTGTGTATCTGTGTGTGCGCGTGTGCGTGTGGGTGTCTCCGAGCGAGCTTGCTTGCTTGCGCGAGCGAGCGAGAAAGAGAGAGGGGGCCTTGGCCCCTGAGAGCGCTCTGCGAGGAGACCACAGCTGTACACTCCCAGCAGCTAATTGGTCCTTATCTAGCTGTCCCATTCATCTTCATTTTTTACCAATTACTGAGCATTATCTGTGTTCTCAGTTGGGTATGGGACTTAATCCTTTTTGGTTAAGCTGGTGCTACAGCTTGCAAATTTCAAATGAAGACGGGGAGGGGCGTGTGCGAGAGGGGGAAAAAAAAACAAAAAAAAAAAAAAAAAGGGAGGGAAAAGGTGGACAGGAAGGAGGCCCCGGAGCGAAACTCCGATAAAACTTGGTCACCCCACCACCACCACCGCCACCTTCCCGAGCTGGAAGCGGTCGATGGGCGAGTGACATCACCAGGAAGGAGGTTGGAAAAATGGAAGGGATCAATTATCGGCATTATAATTCAAGTCCTTGTTTGCCAACGCCTGCAGTCCCATTGATTAGCGCCGTTCTTGTTGCACTCGCCATTATTGACTTGTTAAAACCATATTTTCTCATCATCAGCGGCTCCGGCGCTTGCGGTCGCCCCGGATAACGACGCCGGCGGGGTGGATGCAGGGGGGGGGGGCGCCATTAATTATTCAGGATGCATTCATTTTAAAGTGCGCTCGGGTCCAAATCATTGTGTTTACTCCGCAAATAATACGCGGGCGACACATTGTTCGTCCAGACGGTACATCAAGCCGCCGCAATATGGGGCAGTTAGCCCTAATTTTCCGAGATCAATGCGGCGCCGGGCCCCTCTCTATATGGGGTCCGGGCTTGGCGAGCAGAGTCGGCTCAGTCGACTCGCGCGCTAATTACTGGAGTGTTTACCGCTCTGCTGGATGGCGTTCGCGTCGTTCCGGATCATATCTGCGACTAGTCGCCGCGCTTGTCGGCTCTCCGCAGACAAATAGGACATTACGATGACGCCAGTGTTAGGAAAGAGGCCCGAATGTGGCCCCAAAATGGGGGACATTAACGGAGGTGGCACGTATGTTGGCTGGCACGGAGAAGTGACGTCAATGGGGACGGACGTACTGTACACTGCCATTCAAAAGCTTAGGGCCACTGGCTCACTTCTGCTTTTAACTCTGTTCGGAACATTTTAGTGTTTAATGTCTAATGAAAATGTCTAAGAACTCCAAGTGTGAAGAATTCTGTGTGAAAACACTAAAAGTCGGCTGTTTTAAAGAGCCTAAAATATAAACCATGTTGCTTTGTTTAGTCTTTAATGGTTTAACACACACAATTAAGTGTAATTATAATACAAAGCATTCAACTGCGGCAATGATGGCCATATATTACTCTAAAATCACATTCGGTTCGACACTGAGGGCAGCATCTGTCAAAGCCGTACCATGTGTTCTTCTTGCGCTAGTAATGTTCTTCAAGCATTCCAGTTGATTATAATGGAGTTCAATGCGGAAATGAGTCAGTGAGCCCAGACTTCTGAACAGTAGTGTACGTACAGACGGATGGACAGGCGGACGGCACAGGAAGGCAAGAACATATATGGAGCCGGCGCCGCCGCTCTTTGACAGCGATGGCTTCGGTCACACTCTCTGCGCCAGCTGTCAGCTCGCGTCCACCGCTGCGATTTAATTAGTCTGTTTATGTCATTTCTAATAATAAAGCTCTCCGGGTGGAAGGACACATCCGACTCCTGACTCTCCGCCGAGGCCGCCCACTCCGACCCGCTGGTGAAGGCGGCGGAGGTGCTGGTGAGGCGTCGTGGCTACTTCCTGCTCCTCCAGACAGAGCAGTGGCCCCGGGGCTCAGATCTAGTACCGTCCCCCCCGCCGCCCCTCCTACTCAATCCTAACCTTAACCATTAGGGGATAAAGCACATACTGACCTGATATGAGTGTCTGGGGGCAACTTCATCCATCTTCCTCCGCGCCTCTCTTGTGGGAGCCTTTGTCAGCCGAAGCTCTTGAGAGGCAGAAGATTGTAGCCATGGGCTGAATGGAATTCATTTCGCCGGCGCGGGACGCCGACGTATATCGTCGATCGCGGCTTGATTTATGCAAGCGTGAACGCAGGTTTACCCCGCCGTGACTTTTATTGCGACAACAAGGCCGCTGTCGACGAAAAAAAAAAAAAAAAACACAACAAAAAAAAAAGCGGTGTCCTTTTCCAGCTGCAGGTGTTTGGGAGGGAACTGGCGGCAGGAAGTTACACACACACACACTTATACTTACCCACGCCGAGCCAGACAGGGGAGAGTGGCGGCGCAGACAGACAGCCTTGCAGCCTGAGTAAAGAGCTTGATGGGTCCCCGTCTCTCTCTCTCTTGGGCATTGGCCCTGCACCATCTCTCTATTAGTCTGCCAGGCTCATGGGAGCCAGGTGACAGATAAGTGAGGAACGGCACACACATTTTAATAGACATTTCAAAAGATAAACCTGATAATCATTTCTCCCTTTAATGAAGTCTAATGTCCTCGTTCTAATTCCGCCTGCGTCGGCCGTTAAGCATCGGCGTGACACTTGAATATGCATGATTGGGGAAATTGCGCGTGGACGCTGAGCACGCAGATGCAGAACAACTGCAAGAAAGGGCCAGATTACAATAGCAGGGATGTGGGGTGGGGGGAGGGGTGGGATTGATTAAACATTATTTTCCGTAATGGTCCATATCAGGTTTTATCATGTTTGAGTGGCGGCAGGAGGAGACGAGAGGAGACGAGAGGAGACGAGACGAGAGAAGAGGAGAGGAGAGGAGGGGAGAGGAGAGGAGAGGAGAGGAGAGGCCCCGGTGTCACAGAAATATTTGTTTTATTGTCTCTGGTGGTTCGTCCACGGCAGAGGAGAGCGGCGCCGTGGAAAAAAAAGGAAAAACAACTGACCAGTCGACTTGTCATCCCTCATCAACATTAGGCCTCATTCTTCATTAATTGGACGGATTAATTTGGAGCGCTTTGATGCGGGGCTGATGCATGCGTTTGGCTGTCCCCCCTCCTCACCATTCTGTCAGGTTGAATTTAGCCGGGGAGGGAGCTGACCTTTGGAAGTGAAGAGATCAACACAATTTGAAAAGACAATGTCACTTGGTGTAAATGTGATACGTGTAATAAATGACATTCAACCTTTCAGTGATGATGAGCTTTCGCAGGTCGGAATAGCGCAAAATATGCGCGGGGGTAGGGGGCGTGGGGTGGGGGACGGGGGGGGGGGGTGAATGGCGTGCTAGCGGAGGTGGTGGTGGCGGGGAGGAGGGGGGAGGGGGGGTGTCGGCGCACGTGGGCTCTCATTTTGGACGGCGTCTAAAAAGGAAACATTAGCGTACCGTAACGATGGCGCATTGTACACAGGCGGCGCCGGTAACGGCATTAAGGTGATGGCAACAACAACGACAATCTCCTCGGCTGTAATCACCCGTTTTCCCGCGACGGGGGGGAGCAGGAGAAAAAACGTTGCGCCGGCCGCAACGCAATCACGCTCGCGAAAAAAAACAGAGAGGCGTTCGCGAGAGCCAAATAGTTGGGCCCGTTCCACGAAAGCACTCTGCCGACCGCTTGAACTCATCCTGTCCCCCGCTCCCGCCCCCCCCCCTGCCGCTCGCAACACCCGCCCCTCCGCCGCGTATGATATAGAAACCCTCGTCCAAATGGAGCTTTCAGCCACGCTGAGCTCAGACATCTTCACATCGCACATCCTCTCCCCTGGGAAGCCCGATAAACGCGGTGGGGAGAGTGCGCAGGTTTCAAACCGCGCTGTGGAATTTCCAATTCTAAGTAGCGTCGGCGCGGTTTCTTTTTTTGCTAATAGCGCTTTTCTTTTCTTTTCTTTTTTTCTTTTTTTAAATAACCCCAATAAAAACAATCACGCCGCCGCCAGCGGGTAGCAGTCATTTTCCCAGGTCTGACTCTTATTCCAATTCACTTGAGGAAATGGAGTATAATTGTCTCAGCCGCTTCACCTTGAAGTCGTCAGCGGCGGCGCAGAGAACCCCGACGCCGCGTCGCTGATTTCCTCTCGCGTGGCGACCCGGCTGACGCAGGAAGCGCCGGCGCGGGAGGGCGGCCGCGCTAATTTTGTAATTAAATCGGATAACACGATGACCACATGCAAACCGATCCGGCCGCCTCCCGGCTCTCAGGCAGCGGCGGAGGAGGCGGCGGCGGCGGCGGCGGCGTGATGGGCGAGTGGGCCGTGATTGATAACGCTCGTCGATATATTTCATTTCAGGGGGGCCTTAGTCAAATGACAACTGGTTGTCATTGACTGAAAGCAATCTTTTTAAAAGGGGGGAGCCTTTGCTAAGTATCAGATGAAAATGATTCCTCGCTCTGCTTGGGTGTCACTGTCTGCCGGAGCTTTATTGATTGGCCTTGAATATATTGCGCCCGCAGTAGTAACAGCTGCTGGTAATATCGGCCCACACTCTTCTTCTCCTTCTCCTTCTCCTTCTCCTCCTCCTGCTGCTGCTGCTGCTGCTGCCGCTCTCCCTCTCTCTGCCCACGGCTGGTCCTGTCCTGCGGCTTTTGTTCCGTTCTTCTCTCCTTTTTTTCGCCATTAGCGGTCGAGAGCGACGTGCGACAAACGCGAAGCCGAGCCGCGGTTCTGACCCGAACCGCAGTAGCGTCGTGACGACGATTGCGTTAGACCCCTCCCCCCCCCCCTCCCCGCTTCCCACCGTCCGCGCGCTTTGTTGCAATCAAGCGCAAAGATGTTGGCACCGCTCGCTAAAGGTCATTTACTGTAATGAAATTTGCCACATGCAAGCATATGGCTTGATTATTGCCGTGTTCGTTAACATTTGCAGCAAAGAGACGAACAGACAGGCTAAAGCGGGGGGGAAGAGGGGAGGCGGAGAGGTGGTGGTGGTGGTGGGGGGGGGTTTGCCGTTCTCCATTTAAAGATCAGGAACTTTTTTCCTTTTTTTTCTGTCATTTTTCTCTTCTTCTCCTTTTTTTTCACGACGCATCTGCCACAGAGATGATTGATCTTTCAATTTTCATAAGCAACGCGTGCCATTAGAGCCGAGGATTTGAATCATCCCGTGAAAAAGAAAAGTTGCCTGCCTTTGAATTTTTTCTCTCTCTCTCTCTTTTTTTTTTTTTTGTGCGCGCCTTAAGGACAAACACCTCTTGTCTAGTCTCCGCGATAATTCCTACCACATGTTCCACTCCAGTGCTTTGGGTAGGAAAAGCAATTATGTTACCTCATCAGACCGAAAATGTTTTCTTATCGTGCGCTCTCCTTACACATTGCGCTACATTAGGGATCCCGGAATGTGGTAGGAAGGAGGAGGACGGGGGGGAAAAAATGAAAAAAATAAAAAAATAAAAAAAAATCTTTGCCCACCTGAATCATGGGGAAGCGTATCTGCTCATCTGCGCTCGCTGATGTGATTTAGATTGAAATGTGTCCAATCATTGTAGCCGTTTAATCTCAAAAGCTTTTCTGGTTTTTCCTTTTTTTTTTTCTTTTTTTTTTTCGGTGTCTGGGCCCCATTGTGTTGTTTACACGCGCGGGCGCAAAATCATCTATAGGACATCAGTGTCTGGATGCTTACCCATATGTTTTCATGTTTACCTCCTCCCTTTTTTAACAGCTCTTTTTTTTTCTTTCTTTTTTTTTTTACCCCCGCCGTGACATACACACACACACACACACACACACACACACACACACACACACACGCACACCCCGCCTGCGCGAACGGATACGTGCGAGCGTTGCAGCAGGTACTTAACAAAGGCAAGATGTTTTGCTTTATTATGAACATTAACTTGCCGAAACACAAAAGGCTTCAAAGTTTCATTCAATGACACCGTGGGGCTGTGGGTGGCTACATCAAAGCTCGATACCTTCCTCTGCCCCCCCCCCCTCCCCGACCCCCCAACACACACACACACACACACACCCTCCACCCCCCCCCGCCCCCCCCTGCTTGTTTTAATGAGAAACAGGACTCACCAGCCTTGACTGAACCTGCCATCTGTGTGTGTGTCTGCTCTTTCTCTCCCATATAGTGTGTGTGTGTGTGTGTGTGCGTGCGCACAAGCAGTAGTGTTTTTTCTGTTGTTGTTGTTTTTTACATATGTAAGTATGTGCTTGTGTTGCATAGAGTGGCACCGCAACACAAAGGAGCAGGAGATAGAAGTGTTCACGTTTGATCCGGAGGCCCTGAGTCGTGGCAGAGATGAAAAGGCGAAGGCGACTCTCAGTAGCTGCGTTCCCATTAGCCCTGGAATTGCGCGAAACCTAAATATCGCAATAAAAATCCGGTAATGGAAACACTTAGACTTCGAAAAACCCTCTCAAATATCGCTGAGAGGTTTTGAAGCTCTGATGAGGTGGTTTTTCAGACGTATCGATATTAGAGGTGTATCGCAAAAGTGTCATGGAAACACTTTTTTCGCATTCACCGGACGTGACGTACGGGGTCACGTGACCAGTTTGCTTCAAGTGAAAATGGTGCGTCGGGTTTGGACGGAGGAGGAGACCGAATATTTTTCACAAGCAGTCAAAGAGAAAAATATAACAACCATCATAATTCGCGATTTTCCGATAATTACGGCCAATGCGCGTCACACCATTCAAATGAAACGCCTGCAAATCGCCATTGTACTTGAAATATCGCTTTCATTTTGCGAAAAACGAATGGAAACGCAGCTATTGTCGCGCAACATTTTCAAACTCAAACCGTGGCGCCGCTCCGCACGTGCGCGCTCACCTTCATGTCGCGGGGGTTGCGTGCGCGACGCAGGAGCATTTCGCCAGTGCAATTAAGAGAGAAAAAAACCCAGATTGTTTTTCACCGCGCATTGTGCGGCGAGTCAGTTCATTTAGCCGCTTAACTGGAATGGTCCTGTTCAGTTTGACAGATCAGAAGAGAGGGAGGAGGAGGAGGAGGAGGAGGGAGGTGTGAGGGGGTTGAAAAGTATCTAGATGGCATGAAAAGCAAAAAAAAAAAAGAAAAAAGAGAGAGAGAAAAGGCTTAGCAGAGAGCAAATCAGCCCCTTTGTCTTGTTCAATTCAAATCAAAGGATAACCAGGAATGTTTGTTTGACAACAGCATTTACAAGGCACATTGTTCTGAAGCCCAGAGCCGCCCAAACAAAGACAGATAGGCTTTAAACAAGTCATTTAATTAGCACCGGATCCACAGCTTTGGCTGCGCCGACCAATTATACATTCCTGAGGCATGCGCAGGTCCTATTTCACAGCGGCGGCGGCGGCGGCGGCGGCGGTGGATCCTCTGTAGCCCCCCCTGTCTCCTACAGTACACCCCCCTCCCTCCCTCCCTCACCCCCTCACTCCCTCCCGCTTCCATTTAAGAGAAGGTAAATAGCTCTGACAGACAGCTTCATTAGCCAGCATCTGAAGAGCGCCGGGCCGATTGTCGCTTAAATAGTGCGCTTTTACCGCAGGCCCCGGGCCGGCGACCTCCGATCAATTACAGCTGACATTATTGTTTGTCGGGAGCTTTCTTACCTTCTCTTTCTTTTCTTTTTTTTTTTCTTCTCCCGGACAGAGCGGGTAAAAAACGAGATCAGTCCTGAGCTCTGGCTGGAAATGTAATCTTCCCCTCTCTCTTTGGCTCTTTCACTCCACAAACAATAAATCATTCACTTGAAGAGATAATAAAGTGCCAAGTAGGAGCCGCTTTAATTTTTGTCAGGGGAAATCTGTCCACAACAGAGTTAAGGGTAAAAGGCCTTTCTGCTCCCTCCATATCATTTTCAGTGACAATGGCTTAGTTCCTCTTTTCTTATTTTCCCTCCGCAGGGTTCGGCAGCCCGAGAGGTTGAAGTCCTGCTTAGATGAAGATTAAGTGCCGCGCAAATCACTGCAGGTTATCATTTCTGTCATCAAAATAAATTACTCTCCCTCTTTTTAATCATTTTAAAACATTCAACATTCAATCTTGTTTCGATGCCCCCCCCCCCCCCAACCCTCTCTCTCTCGCCCCAAAGTAACGCGCCCGCCAACCGTCAGCCGCTCGGTTCTGATGTAACAGCTTTTTAATCAGGTTGTTACCGAGGGCTGTTTTAATTCATTCAATTCATCCTCTGCGATTCGGATCTTTTGCTTATCCATGCGTGAAAACTCCCGAGCACCGCGCGACATAATAGCTGAGCTGTTTATATTGGTATTAAGTGATTTGTAGTTTTAATGACGGTAAATAGGAGTTCACCTTTGCGGCTCCCCCAGGCTTACTTCAGGTAAATTACTCCGACTGCGTTGTTTACGCCCTTCAGAAGAGCGAGCGAGGGGGGGGGGGAGCTTGTGGGAATTCACCTCTCATCAAGTCTGAACTTCTCCATCGCAGATTAACGCAAACGGACGAAGAAAAAACAAACTGTTTTTTAAGCCCGCTGTGATTTCTAACACAATACCGAGGCGGCGGTTTCGCCAGAAAGGAGAAAAACACAATCATCGCCAAAGTTGCAAATTGTTGCTGGGGGTCGCGAACCGCACTTGGACTATTTTATTTTTATTTTTTTTCCAGGACTCTTTTGTTCTATGCGGATTGGCAGAGTGAAAGAAGCCCAGCGTATGAATGCAAGTGGGAAAACACTCGACTGTCTTGCACAAATAAGCGGCTTCGTTGGACGGAGCGAAATCCTCCTCACCTGGGCTTCTTTCAGCGGCAGAGAAAAGCAGGATTTGCCGGGCCCTTGTCGGTCCGCGGCGCCTTCGCCCACATTGGGACTTGAATGGGCTTTCATCGGGTGGCGGAGGAGTGGAGGGCGGTGGGGTAACTGCTCAGGGACGGGGTGACATTAAAGTGGCTGGCGGACAAGGAGAAACGAGCGAGATGAATACCTCCCGGAGCGAGCGGAAATCCAGCACTTCCCCACCAAGTGGTGACACGTCGCCGTCGCGCCGCCACCGCCGCCGCCACCGCGTATCGACTCCTCGGGCCTCCGCGCAACGTCCGACTTTGATTGGCCGCCTTCAACGCCTCCACCTGAAAGGCGGTCCCCCCGAGGTCGCTCTCGAGTGGCCTTGAAAGGCTGATAGGTAGCCCCAACCTCTCCATGTTGTCCCTGCCGTAAGTGCCCCGGCAATCAGGCCGCCCTCCGCACGCCATGCCTTTTTTTTAATTGAGCTCAGCCCGCCGAGCGGTAATTGATTCAGCCCGGGCGGCTGCTGCCGAGGCGCTGGTACAAGGTACTTTGCTCGGCTTCCACCTTTTCTTTAATCCCCTCCCCCCCACCCCCTCCTTATATTGTTTGGGAATAGCCGCCGCCACGGAGAAACTGCATGCCATCTTTCTTATGGAAATCAATGCCCCCTCTTCGGAGGGAGGGGAATGACAGAGGAGTGCTTCTCATGTTCTTTCATTTCCAACCAGTGTCCTTCTCTTTAGAGGCTCCGCCATGCAGATCTCCTTGCCCTTTGGCTACTGATGTTTTGTCGGGTGGGGGGGAGAAGGGAAGGAAAGTGGAGTTGTTTTGCGGATCAGCTTTCTGTAGTGCGCTCCCCCGCCACCCCTCCCTCACTTTCACGCAGATTTTTCCTCTTTTTTTTTCTATTTTCGCCTTGAACCGGGCTGCCAAGAAAAAGAGGAGAAAAAAGGGAGTGAAGGAGGGGGAAAAAAAAAAAAATCAACAGAGAGGCTCAATCAGATCCAGTAGTGTCTATGAGGCTTCCTTTAAAGCATTTTTTTTTTTTTTTTTTTTTTTTTGGGGAGGAAAAAGCATCTGACTGGTGGAGGAATGAGACCAAACTGTTCTCCCAGTCACTTTTGATCCTGCCAGTTCAAAGTCCCCAGCAGAGCGGGGGGTGGCGGAGAGGGGGGGGGGGGGGGGGCTTGGGCGACTGGGACTCGCAGACACCTAGCTCTGACCTTCTGTCTGCGCCCCGTGTCCTTTGAAAGTTGGCTTGTTTTCATTAGGCCGTCTCAGAAGCGCGGCGCAGGGTCCCGCAGCTTGAACTAACTACCAAAACCCCCTACGGTATCTTTATTGGACCTTCTTTACATTGTCGGACTGCTAATGGCTTCAATTCTCCCAATTAGGCGTTCCGTTTGCGCAGCGCCGATTGAATAATTCAGGACGTTGCGAAAATCTCTGATGTGGTAATAGAATAATTTCCTCGCGTATAGAAAAGAGGAATCCAGTGAGAGATGCTATTGTTGCGCGAGCCCGAAGTGACTGTGGTCGACTATTTGTGGCGCCGTTCTTCTTCATCTCCCTCCTCTTCTTCTGCTATAATTAGCCCAAAGTCATTGCAACTGTGCAGTCTGACGCGACTTGTTTGTCATTAGCCCGTTTAACTAGTCATTTGGGGTAATGGCTTTCAGGATGGCCCGTTGTTTTTGCACCGAGATATTTTTTATATGTAAATATTGAGATGATTTCCATAATGTGCACTCGTTTTTTTCCCCCCACCCTGGAATAATTGATGCGTCTTTATTGCAGTGTAAACTTTGGTCTTTGAATGACTGTGTGTATAGTTATCACCCCCTGTTATCTTTATTATTATTGCAGTAGTATCTATTATTAACGTGTGTTGTAAAACATTTATGTGTATTGTGTTAACATGAAAGATACTAGAGAAGCGATTAATTTAAATTATTCCCAGTTTCTTTTTCCCGCCCCGCGCCGAACGGGGGCAGCGCGGCGCCCCCGCCTGGTCGGACGCCAATTTCCTAGCGCGCCCTCAAAGGCGAAGGGAGGGGAAAAGAGCTGATTTGCCGAATGAACGGCGGATGAGCGAGGGAGAGGGAGAGTTTCCAGTCGGACCCCGTTTGCAAGTTTCCCCCCTGTGAATATATCAGTCATGACGCGCGCCATTGAGTAACCAACGACCTCTTCATGCGTCTCAGGGCTGGAACTCCCCTTCATGATGATGCCACACCCCCTGATCCCAGTCAGCCTGCCCCCGGCCTCTGTCACCATGGCGATGAGCCAGATGAACCACCTCAGCACCATCGCCAACATGGCGGCTGCAGCACAGGGCCAGAGCCTGCCTTCCAGAATGGTCACCTCTGTTATAAAGGTAACTTTTAAAGCTGAAGTGTCACATGTACGATTACATTCTAAAAGTTTGGGGTCGCTGACTCATTTCTGCATTGAACTCCATTATAACCATTATGAAATAAACTACTAGAATGCTCTAAGAACGTTCCTAGTGCACAGAAATCAGGACAGTTGTTGCCTTGAATGTCTGACTGAATGTGATTTTAAAAAGTGAATATTGGATGTTGATAGGTTTTACATTTGTATTTTAATTATATTTCACTAATTTGGCACTTTATTCTCATTTTATAATTGTGCATTTGCAGTAATTTTGTGTTTTGACTATGTTTTATTAGTATTGCTTTTCTAATGTTTTACTCTGGAAAGCACCTTGGGCACCATTTGGCTGTTGTAAGGTGCCATACAGATAAAATTTGATTGATTGATTGATTGATTTATTGATTGATTGACTGAATACCAAGTGTGCACTATGCTGCCATCATTACAGAAGTTAAATTCTTTAAAATTGCTGGAAAAATGTAAAGGTTTCTAAAGCAAAGCTTTGTGTAGCAATCACACTTAGTTGTGTGTGCTAAATCATATAAGTGTAAACAAAGCATCACAGTATTTTATGTATCAGACGGTTTAAAACAGCCGACCTTTAGCCTTTTGCACACTTGGAATTCTCTCCATCACTTTTAATGAGACGTTTGAGTTACTTTTTCTTCACGCACTCATCATGATGGCAGAGCATTCAAGAGCATTATTTCATAAAACTGGTTGTAATGGAGCAGAAATGAGTCAGTGACCCCAAACTTTTGAATGTGTGTGTATGTTTTCGGGCAGTTATTACTCTGTTTTGTTAATTTTTTTGGTATGAATTCATTCAATCATAACCCGCTTCATGTTTTATCCGTGACCATACCAGTAGTGTTACTCTGCGTTAGAATTCACAAAGATACAGTATTCTTGTGAGCCGTGCTGCTTTGCTTTCCTCTGCACTGGATATTTATTTTGGTTGTGTGTCCTTTTATTGTTGCTGGGCTTGCAGGAACGTGTGCCGGACAGTCCCTCCCCTGCCCCGTCCTTAGAAGACCACCGGAGGCCGGGCAGCCACCCGTCGTCCCACCGCAGCAGCAGCGTGTCCAGCTCCCCGGCCCACACAGAAAGCTCCTCGGACAGGATACGTACGTCTCTCCAGACGCCGCGGACGTTCTCTACACACTTTGTTTGCGAGCAGTTCATGAACCACCCTGCCTTCCTCCGTCCAGCCGCACATTACAATGGCCTGTCCATGAACCACGCCCTGCTCGGTCTCTCCCCCAACATTCCCCCCGGGCCCAAAGAGGGTGACCTGGCCCACGACATGATCCATGAAGCAGCAGCGCACAAAAGGAATCACACCGACAAAGGTGAGTCCAGTTCCTGTCACACCTTCAGTGCGCTGACAGGTTTAAGGCGTCCACCCTGAAAAGCCTGCAGTGACACTGGTTCCATGTTCTGTCATGTGATGACAGAAGATTTCCAAAAAAATATCAGAAAGTTGAGAAAGTCAGAAAGTTGTGTCTCTGAAGACATTAAAAAAAAAGAGAGATTAAAAGAGTTTTTAGAGATTTTCAGCTCTCCAATTGGTTGCCAGTTTGCACCAGCAGACATGCAAGATTCCTTTGAAGTACCCACACACCAGATACAGTATTCACCCTCTCTCACTTTAAGGCCCACCAAAAATGTTTTTCATGTGAAACTTTAGAAATTCTTAATCCGAGGCATTCAACGTTGTTGATGCAGTTCGTCCTTGAAGCCGCCCTTTAATTTATCCCAGTCATACCTGGATTGTCTCCCTATAATAACGCCAAACAAAAGAACTCTGCATAAATAAAAGGGATCTTGTTTGTTTGTGTGCTGTGTTTTAAACCCTTCAGACAAAACGTTCCAAGCAATTGTTGAACTTAAACGGAACTGTGTGTTTTGAAAACATTTTGGACTAATGTATCTTTAAAAAATTGAATAATTGCTTTTGCATTTTTTAATTGTATGTATTCTATATAAATATATTCTTTTCACTTTCCAAATACTAATTTAATGATATATAAAATGTTTGAATATCATATTTACAAAGGGTGATCTCAATGGTCCTTTGTGTTATTTTTAATTGGTTTATATTGTTTATTCCGAATCAGATTTGTTAATGTATTTATTTATTTATTTGCTTTCTTGCACCATCAAGACAAGGACCTAGAATGAGTCCAAAACCGAGCCGGAAGCAGATGTCATGGGTTGGAAGATAAAGATGGAAATCTGCTACGCAAAGCAGATTAAATACAAAATGAAGCAAATAATAGATTTCTGTATTCTCTGTTGGTTTTGGAGCGGGGAGCAGGGGTGGGCGCCGCTGCTCCGGGTGAGACAGGGTGGGGCGAGGCTGATAATGATATTAAACCCACTGTGGAAATCATTGGGCTGCGCGCTCCCTGTTGGCCACGGCTGACGTGAAGATCAGTGTTAGACCTCCACTCTCCGGGTGCGAAACAGTGAACAGTAATAATTAGCGGGATCATGAGCTGAATTTATGGGTCACGAAATGTCTAACCGACTGTGCGCATGTGTGTGCGCCGGTGTGTGAGAGTGTGTGAGTGTGTGAGCTGTCAGGCCATAATAAAAAGATGGGGCAAACAGAGCAACCCAAACAGAAAAGGGATTAGGGATTAACTGAGTATACACAAACTAAATCAAACGTATGTTTCCTCGGGAGCAGAAATCTCACTCCTCCGCTGAAGTGCCTCCTCCATCCTCGGATAATCAACACAAATGGACTGTAATTTCCTCACAATATTAGAGGAGAAAGCAAATGACCCGGCAAGCCACACCGATCCTCGCCGGTTGACCCGCGCACATCTCCCCGCAAACACGCCGCGTATTATCTCGGAGATTGTCAATTCCTAATATGTCACCGGACTTGATTAGGATTCCGGGCTCTCCAGCGTGTGCGCCAGAGGTCTCGGGCTGTGGAAAACATTTTTATAAAATAACCCATTAATGCAGAGGAGTGCAACTAAATTAGTTACCAATTTGCTGAGCATGAATTAATGAAGAGAGCTTCTCCCGGCTCCCACAGTTGTAATTTTCATAATAACCCCAGACCTTTATTTGGCAGGTTGTTTAGTTTTTTCGTTTGAAGGTTTTCATTAGTCTAATGAGGACTGTGCAAGGGCGAGCAGTCAGCACAATTTACATGAGGAAGCTATCATAATAAATGAGGCAATTTGAATAACATGCCCAGGTTTATGCAGCGAGATAAGAGAGATTGTGGCGGCCCGATTCGGAGGTAACCAATACATTAGAACCAACTAATAACCAAAGTAATTCCAATAAAAGCTTTAAGTGAAGGGAATAAAATTAATGATAGATATATTGAACTGTAATGATATGATACACGATGCATTAGATTAATAAAATAAATGCAGTCCATTGTTGAGGAGGAGGAGGGAGGGGTTGGGGGGTTGGGGGGGGGCGATTGAGGCGTGCCGTCCTTTTGTTTATGGCGAGCTTTTTAATTAGGCTCGCTCGTCGCATCGGTTTGTTTAGATAAATGAGATAACATTCCAATGGTTTAATGATATCTCTCCACTTGTTTGATCTTTATGGTCCTGGCAGAGCATTAAATTAATCTTTTTTTTTTTTTGTTGGTTCGCCGCGCACCGGCGGAAGAGGGGAGCAGCCAGAGTGGGCGCAGAGGACGGATGCGCTGCCCCCGCAGCTCATATGGAGGCTATTTAAATAGGCAGACACCTCAGAGACGGCCGCTATAATGTCACATCACTCATATTCCTTGCGAGCGCGTCTCATCTTTTTCATGTCGTCTCTGCTGATGAAGGACAAAGGCTGTTTGTTGTCGCATGAAGAAGGGGACGAGACGGGAGAAAGAGGCCGTCTCCAAAGTTGGGTCATGCCAGTGCAGAGCAACCAGATGGTTACTCTTGGTGGGATTTTTTCTTCTTTTTTTTTGGGTGGATGGGGGGATGGAAAGGGGGGGGCTTCTAGAAACTTGATTATTTTTTGTCCAAAATCTTTTTTTTGTTGCCCGGGGAAAAAGAAAAGGCGAGATGAGATGACGCACGAAGGGGAAGGAAGGAGAAGGAGGGGGGGGGGGGGGCAGAAAGGAAAAAGCCAGTGGAAAGAAAAGGGCCCGGTGTTATCTCACACGCGACTAATTGAATTGCTTCAAACGGAGAGAGAGAGAGAGTCTGCGGCGGCGGTGGTGGCGGCGGCGGCGTCCGACAAGCCTCTGTCTCGTGAAACAGCAGGTAGCCGACAAACAAGGGGAACATTTGAAAGGTACGGAAGCCTCTTGGCTGTAAACCCACTCTGGACATCAAACACTCGACATTATTTTATTTCCTCCGGTGGGGGATGCTTGGGGAGGTGTGTGTGTGTGAGGGGGATGGGGGGGGGGGTGTTTGAAACGCAAAGCCATATGTATGTACATCCATGTGTGAGTTTTTTTTCTGTGAATGCCATGTGGCAGCGCAAGCTTCCCGTCTCATGCCAGCTAAGCCGCGCGTTTCGCCGCTTTTACCTTGGCAAAGTCCCGCCGACCGACCGCCGGGTCGCAGGGAAACTTGATTCCGTTAGCCGCCGCATTTTTTTTTTTTTTTCAAAAGCGGGTAATTGGCCGGTAATGCGATATCGCCGCTGAGTGTTCCGCAGCCCTGTTGACACAAACAGGAGACGCACCAGGAACACAAATGGATGTCCTGTGGCGTGTTGTGTCACCAGGACGCCCCTCCCCCTCACCCCCACACGCCCGCCCTCTTAGGCCTGGTGGTCACACCCACTTAGTTTTGACGCCGCCTTAAGAAAAGGTGGTCTGTAATGTCCAGTCCCTGGTATCATCAGCTTGGACATGTGATGATAACATAATACCTGATGAAGTTAAATTTGAAGGAACTCGGTTGTGGCAGGGGAGTGTAGCCACTATTATAAAACATAATCATAATCATGAAAAATGTATTTATTTTTTTGAATATCTTTTGTGCAACAACAAAATTGTCGTAAGTAAAAAAAAAGTCTTGTCCAGCAGCTTCAAGTTGTTTCCCTCTTCAGAAAAACCCGAATTGCTTTCACGTGTGCAAAGGACGATGGGTAGATACTAAGTGGAACGGTTCCCTCTGATCTATAATTTAAAAAAAAAAAAAGATAGCTTTTTGTCTGAAAAAGGCCTGTTTGAAAGCGTCGCACGTCCACAAAAGACACCGAGGAACCTTCCGCACCCGCAAGGCTGACGTTACCGTTGCGTCGCCGCCGTTAGCCTCCCCGGGTTTCCTTTGCGTTGGCATTTTTTTCTTCTTCTTTTTTATTTTAATCCACCCGTGAGAAGTTTCGAAACAAAGGGGTCAGGCTAAAGTTTCCGCCTCGGTCGCGCGGGTGCAAATATCCCACTGACATTGACGGTATCTGCATACAGTCATCATTAAAAGTTGTCGGCGTTCGCCGCGCGCGCCCGCGCTCTTCATCTTCCTGACTTTAATGCCGGGTGTTTGGTTCAGTCCTCCCGATGTCCTTGGCGTGGCTGAGGCTTCAAACACATTGCTGACTACCTGACTTTTGTCGGCGGGGGGGATTTCCCCCCCCCCACCTCTTCCCCAAGTCGGCGAGGCGAGATCATTAGCCGTCACGGCCCCCCGAAATGTGACTTGGCAGACAATAATGCTTTATGATCAAACAACTTGTCAGTGCATCCTGTTGAAATGAAAGAGTGCAAAAAAATAATTCAATAGAGGATCAATCAAATCTACCCCCACCACCACCACCACCACCAACACCACCAACACCAGAGGGGGAGATTGCTGATGGTGCAGAGAGGGGCTATTCCTCCAGGACACGCCAGTTCATTTGGATATTTGTTCTCCCCCTCATGAATGTTCCATTGCGTGACACCAGCTTCCCCCGCCACCCCACCCCGCTAATCACATTTCACTGCGAGAGAGAGAGAGAGAGAGAGAGAGAGAGAGAGGGCGAAAAAAAAACAGGGTGGAGGGAGGGAGGGCGGAGGTGGTGGTGGTGGTGGATGCTTTTAGGGACGTTGAAAAGCGAGAGGTTCTTTTTAATCTTTGAAATGCCTCAAAAGTGACAGAATGCTCTCCCCTGCCAAGACGTGAGGCTCGGATGGGGAGATAAATATGCTGCGGTCAGCTAAGTGTATCTAGCGAGCGGCAGAGGCAAATTTAATAATGCATTATCATTCACTGGCGAAGGTGAAATCTGCCTGTCCATCAGGAGGCTGAGGCCTGTTTCATGTTACCCTTCGCTGCAAATGAACAAGTGCTTTACTCAGCCGTACCAGAGGCGCACGCCGGGCTGTCGGGGAAGAGCGGCGGCGCAATCAAAGCCGTCTCGGCCCCGACGTCGACGCTTCTCCGTCCTCTTTGTGGGGGAAAAAAAAAAAAAAGTTTTTTGAAAAAAAAGAGAAAAAACTGTAACCTCCTTTCTTTTGTTTTTCCTCCCCTTCCCCCTCGGCCCTCCTCCGCCCCCGAGAGCACAAGGTGCGCATTTTTACATATCTGAGCATCTGCCATTATGCAGATTTCGCCGGCGCACCTTTGCGCGAATGCCCTTGGACAGCGGTGTTAAACAATTATGAAGATTATGTACAATGCAGAGAGACAAACAATAAAAAAAAATGCAATAAATTTGCGATTCAAAACAAACCGTCGCAGGGAGAGCGGCTGGCAACTGTTGCGGACAGATAAGGTTGACCCTGAATATGTATGTTTTGGTTTTGTTTTTTTCGCCCTCTTTTTTTTTTTTTTTTTTCCCTCCCCGAGTCTTGTTTGTGTAATTTGGTATTTACATGTAAACAGTAATTAAGCGACGCTAGCGAACATAGCGGGCGCCGGTGCTGTGCCAAGGCAAACAGGGGCCCTTGCGAGGTTCGCCACAGTCCATCATGTTTACAGACTTCGCCGCGCCGAGTGCTGTTTGCCGTTCTCCGTCTTGGCAAAGCCCATAAAACGCCATCGGAGGAGGCGAGGCCCCGCCCCCTCTCTCCCCTCCCCCCTTCCCGCCTGCCGCCGCAGAACGCAGCCGCCGCTCTTATCGTCTGGCAGCCTGCTCGCTGACTTGAGGACATTGTGAGTCAAACCTTTAAATTTTCACTCTGCGATAATTACGCCCGCTATACTTGAGCTTTTATATCCTTTCACCGGGAAAGTAAATCATTCCTAATAAAGAGCGGAAGAATGGTGGGCGGAGGGAGAAGTGCTCGAGGACTAATTCTCCGCGCTCCCTCCCCTGTTCCGCCGCTCTGAAAGCCGTTTTCTCCGACTATTCCAGTCACCTTGACTTTGCCGCGGTGGCGGCGGCGGCGGCAGTCGTCTGTTGCTTATCCCGCCTAACCCCAGCCCGTCAATTAGGTGTTTAAAAAATTAATCTCTTTAACTGGAAATACCACGCCGGCTTTCTTTCCGTCTGTAAATGAAGTGTTATTAATTTGCGGCGCGCAAAGCCCGCGTTATGAATAATGTTATCAAAACAGATTTCCACACGTTTAACACGTCGCTCCCGTTAAAACCTCTTAAGTCTTTTTAGAACTGTGAAACCGGGCCCACTAATGGATTTGCATCCATTTCTTTAGCTTTTTTTCTCTTTTTTTCCCCCTCCCTCCCTCCCCCCGCCCACTTCTTGAGCCGCCGCACCAGCGCTCTGAAAGCCGGGGGCCTTCGCGAAGTTTACACTTGCCGCTTCCTCTTTTGTTCCTTCATCCTCATCCCGCCTTTTTAAAAAGCAAGCTCAGTCTGTCCGGGCTGGATTAGCGCCAGCAATCATCGTCGAGCGAACGCCGCCACCGCCGCCGCCACCACTCCTCCCCATAGGATGCCGCAGCCAGCCAATGACACCGCGCGCGTCTCCTTGCCCTCCACCCCACCTCTGCGGAAATCCGGCGGGCGTCGTTGTTGGTGTGCGGTGGCGGCGGCGGGGGTGTCTCTGATCTCGCAGCGGCCTATCTAGCTAACCACACCGAGCTAATGCTTGTTCCGTTATAAAAAAAAAAAACCCGGCGATTACGATTACGGTGGGGGAGTGCGGTGGCAGCGGGAGGGATTTCCCCTACTCTGTTTGTTTGTTTGAATGCTTAATTATCAATATGTAATTGGCATGTGCATTGCGATGTTGGGGTCGCGCGTTCGGTGGCGCGTTTTTTTTTCTCACCGTCGCGCGCGCCTCGCTATCGGGCGGAAACAGGACTCCCCAGTCACTTTGCCAGCTAAGCTGCGCGAGTCGTCGCTCTAATGAATTAATAAAGGCTAAACAAAGAGGGACTAAATAAAGAGCGGTGGGGGGAGGTGGGGTACGGGTGGGGGGGTGTGTGTGTGGGGGGGGGGTCTCGACGGTTAGTGGGTCAGACAGATTAGCTGGGTGTACAGTACAAATGATCCCCTCCTCAGATGGGAATGATGGAGGCAAAATACCCAATCAATAGTTTAGGCCAATTTAATCTCCGGGATTCTTCTGTCAATAGCCGGAGCCGGTCAGTGGAGGTCAATATGCAAAGACAATCTAAACACCTTCAAAGTGCCTCGGCGCAACGTCCTTCCTCCGTTATTATCTCGCTGCCACTTTGGGCGCTCGCTCAATAGATGAATTCCAGAAATCTATCGGGGGGCCCCCAGCGAGCGCTCGGCTGTCATTTTTTCCACTCCAAACGGAGCGTAGCCCCCCCCCCCCACCCTCTCTCCCCAACTTCGAAAACGCCTCTGACCTTTAATCACCCCCTCCGCCCCTGTTTTTTTTTCACTCTCTCGCTCTCTCTCTCACTCCCTTTTCGCCCCTCCGTGTCGGCCGCCGCTCGCTGCAAAAATGCCATTTTGTTTCAGCCGCCGTTGGCTTTTAAAGAGCTCATTTGAAGGTGCGCGCTGACAGAAACAACAAAAAAAAAAAAAAAAAAAAAAAAAGAGCGAGTCCTGTGTGCTTTTATGCAGTCATCGCAGTCAGCCAAGCCTGTAATCCTCCGAGGTCCGATAATGACATAGCCCCCTGCATTTATTACACGGAGGAGAGGAGAGGAGAGAGGGAAAACGCTGACTTTGAACAAATGAACACTCTGACCTTTATGCAATAAATATGACATGGGCCGCATAAAAAGACAAGATATCTTCCTCCTGAATGGAAGTCAACACGGATTCTGCTCCCGTGCCTCTTGCTCGCTCTGTTTCCCTTCGCCTTCGCTCCCCCTGCCTTCTGCCGCTACTCTGCCAGCCGCTTTCACGTCCTAATTTTTCATCTGGGACTCCAGTGGAGCAGCTTTGTGCTGTTAATTATCTTTAAAAAAAAAAAGAAAAGAAGAAAAGCAGCGTAAATCCCCAGAAAAGCATCGATACTAGCTCTCTGTTTACAGCCTCCTGTTATGGCTGTAGTGTCTTTTTTTTTTAATTTTATTCAGTCTCTGTTTAAATGGGTAAAATTCGCTGTTTTTAAAGAGAGGCCTGGCAAGAGGACAAGAGGAGGATACAGCAGAGCGACGCAACTGTAAGCACAGTGCATCTGCAGCGCTAATGTTTTTACACACTTGCAAAGCACGAAAGCTGTTTGAAATGCAGTGAGTTTTAAAAATGAAAGCCGCCGCTGTTTTGCGGGGTATCGGCGCAGCCGTAAAGTCATCACAGCTGCAGTAAATCATTGGGTCAGATTCATTAAAAGCTGCAGTTAAAGGTCTCATTTTCAGGTTTTTATTTTTCATCTGGGACTCCAGCGCACTATTTTTAACCCCCCCCCACCCTCAAAAAAACTAAACTCTGCAGATGTTTAGAAACATGAGAGGTATCACTGTCCTCTGTGACATCACAAAGGGCTGATGTGTGTGTTTTGAGGGCACACTTTGTGAACAGTGTAGAAAACCACAGGAATAAAGGATGGATTCTTCTCCTTCCTGTGTTCAGTGGCAGGTTGGAGAGGCATAAAATCCTGATTGAAAACAAAATGTGACCTTTAATCAAATATATTATTAATAATAGTTTTATTTTATTAATTTGCTGTGTAGTTTATCCGTGTATTTTACCTTGTAGGACAAAAAGGGGCAGGCACGGCTATGTTTTTTTTGTGTTTTTTTTAATATTGCCCTTTTTTTTTTTCTTGGAATAATCATATAAATTTCACAGCAATTAGAGCCGTCGCATAAATATTTCGTGTCCATCCAAGGGCAGCGGAGGCTTCGCGGCCTCTCCACGCGCCTTTTTTTTTTTGCAATCTCGCCCGCGCTCCCAATCGAGCGCCCGCGATTGTCTCCTTTTGTCACCTCCGACCGCCTCCCTGACAATAAAGGATTTATGGTTATTTCCTCCGTGCAGCCTGTCCATCTGTGGCTCTATCTTCATACGGCCTTGAGAATACGATTCAATTTATTAAGGCAAAGCAATGGACTCATTACTTTAAAAAAGGGTGGCAAGAGAGGAAGTGAGCGAGCGGCGGGAGTGACACACCGAATTGGTTATTAATGGGCAAAGGCACAGCCACGGGGCAGTTGAAATATAATGATATCCTGCGAGAAAATATGAGGGTGTCACTCTCCAAAAAGTCACGCTAAATGTCAACATTTTAAGGTCCCCGCCGCTAATTTTATGCCTGTGCACAGTAATGTTTTGGAGAGCATTTAGGAAACACGGCCCAGTGGCCAGCCTGATTATCCCGCTCACCTTCCCTCCCTTCCCCGCAAATGGGTTTGTGCAGCAAGCGATTTCATCTCTAAGTGAAGGGAACATTAGGGGGAGGGCAGGGGGAGAAAAAAAAAAAAAAAAAAAGGGAGAGCGATGGAGGAAAACACGCGGTTTGATTTTCACGCTGTGATAAGAGAGTGGGAGCCAAATGTTACCTGTTAATCTAGCCCGAACCGACCGGGGCTCTTGACTTTGTCCCCCAGCAGGGATGGGGCAAACACTCATTTTCCTCTCTCCGTGATGAAAAGGAAATTAGCTTAAATGTGATGAGGGCACATTAGTTTGTGTGTGTGTTTGTGCGTGCGCGCTTTAATGAGTGTGTGCGCGCGCGCGCGCCAGGGTGAATTTTTTTTTTCTTTTGCACTTTTTGTTTTGCACGCACGCGCGCACACGCGTGCGCGCTCGTCGGTGGTGGGTTTTGTTTTTTTTTTCTTTCCCGCTTCCGCCTTTTCATCGGCGCGCATGTGCCCCCGACACGTGGACGTGATGGAAGATCTCGGCTCGCCACGTCGCCTCTTACCAACCAACCCGCCCCGCGGTCTGATTTAATTGCTTTGCCGTGTACACTTAAAAATATATATATATATAAGAAAGTTACAGCGCTTTGTTGTTAGATTGTTTGTGCACTTTGCAGCCATTATCCAATTGACGGTGAACAGTCAGCGAACAAGTGAAGTTGAATAGAATTTGAGGAAAACGGTTATATGTCCATCACTGTCATCTTTAGGAATTAGTTGACACAAAACAAGGTGCTGTAATGACCTTTAAAACAGTGCAAACCTGTGACTGACCCAGCTAGCCTTAGCTAGCTCACCACTTTAGCACTTAAACAATTCAAGTCAATAATGACTAAAAACGGTGCAAATTTCAAAACGTGATAACATAAAAATGGTTTTATTGTTAGGCCAATCATGAAAATACGATTAATTATAGTTAAATCAGTATTTTATGGTGACATATAGTGATATATAGTGATATTATAGTGACATAATAATAGATATGTTGTGCTTAAAACAGATTAAAAACATTATTGATTATTGAAAACAGTTTTGTTGGACACGTGCATGAATTTTGAACATCATTTCGACTAATCGGGACATTTTGGCATCTCGCCTCTGGTTTTGAATATTTCCTGTTATAGTGAATAGTACTGGTCTTGTGTTTAAGCTATCAGGCCGTTAAAGCAGAGTTACAGCAGACCCTCGCATTCCGCAGACATCATTTGCAACAGAAGCACAGCCTCCTGTTTTATTTATTTTTTATTTTTAAGTGCTCAAAACGCACGCGGCCACCTTTGGCCCGACTCTCCACCGCCGCACGTGCAGTGGACATTTCACAGACGGACACCCTCCACCCCGCCTCCCCCTCCCCGGACGAGATATATATTTTTTTCCCGAATGCGGTGCTTTAAGTGCAGGCGGAATAATGCTGCGTTTGCGGCTAATGGCCGTCCGAGAGGTCATAACCACTCCATTTGAAGGAGGCCAGTCCCTCCGCAGCTCCCGGCAGGTCACATCAAATGTAATTGTGCGGCGAGGAAAGAAAAAAAAAAACAAAAAAAAAACCAGCCGCCGCCGCTACGCGTTGGCTCCGCTGACAACCTCCGGCTTTAGCATTCACTGCTCCTGCTGGGAGGAACACGGCTTTGCAAGGACAAAGGCTTCACCTGTCAATATATCACCCTGACTGCCTCGCCAAATCTACCTCTGCCCCCCCCCCATCCCTCTTCCTCTCTGTCACTCGCTCACCCTCGGCTGCACACCCACTCTATCCCATCCTCCTCCTGCGTGGGACCCCGGCCTCACCCTTCCTCCCGCCCGTCCATCCATCTTCGCTCCCCTCGCCATCTATCTCTCATTCTCTCCCTGCCGTCCGTTCATCCCTCCCTCCCTCCCTCCCTCTCTCTCCTCTTTGTGTGTGTCTCTCTGTTTCCTTCCCCGCTCCCTCCATCCTCACCCGCGCTGCCTCCCCGCACAGGACTCGGCTGAAGTGTCCTGAGGGAGCCCGTTTCAAACACAGGAACCAGAAACATATGGCACATTTTCAACTCCCAAGGTCAATTACAGCTATTTATCCAGAGATTGCAGCTAAATTTCCCAAGGTTTCTTCTAGATTTACCGCAGATTGCAATGCGTGTCTGTCACATTTTTTAAAAAACCAGGCCAGCTTGCTCTCGCCCCACCGCGCGGCTCTCCAGTCAGATATTTCAAAGGCTTTCGAGTGGCTTTCAGACACGCCTTATCTCTGCTTATCATGTGCCCCATCTCCTCCTCCACGTTTTTTTTTCCCCCTTCTTCAGGTTTTTCTTTTTTTCCCGCCTCAACTTTGTTGGGTCCGAGTGCCGCTTTGCAACGCAAATCTAATAACATGTAAATTGGAGATAAGCCCAGATCCCTCCAAGTGATGTTTTTCTCTTCTTTTTTTTTTTACATTCATAGTTTGTCAAGTCAATTCCTGGGCCCCCTTGTTTTAGCCGCACAACACGCGAGGAGTGAGAAAATTAACTGGATAGGTGATTCATCATTGCTAGCACACTGTCAAGGACTCCCTCTGCAGCTATTGAGAGCGGGTGCGGCGGTGCCGGAGGGTGGGGGGAGGTGCAGGGGGGGGGGGGGGGGGGGCAGCTTCGTTGTTTTAAATTATGGCATTTCATTCAGCATGCATTGTATTTACAGCGGCCCATTTTTATTTGTGGCTCCTATTATCCGGCGAAACAGTTGCGCATGAAATGTTATTTGTGACAGGGGTGACCTGCGAGTGTTTTTCCACACGGTTTTCCACGGGGCGAGGGCGGCGGTTGGCGGGCTGGGTGGTGGGGTTGGGGAGGGGTGGAGGCGGGCGGGCTCGGGGGCTACCTTTAGCGAGCGCTAAAGCAAAAGAGGCTGTCACAGCTGCTGCTGGCAGCCGCGCTAGTGGAGAAATATCACCTGGAAGCAGAGCACTCCACACGCGCCGGCCCACATCACTCCAGCGCCTGTCGCTGTAATTAAGTTGAAGTCAATGATTCTGGAGTGATGGTGAGGAAATAAACATGCACACAACACTTGCCAGCATTCCGTGAGCCAGGAACGGAGAAAAAAGAGCCGGTGGCTGCAGGGAGAGAGGGGGGTGGGGGCCCACAAACGTAAAAACGTTGCTGGGCTCGGATTTTATATTTGAGTTTCATTAAGCCCGGTTTTGATTATATTGATCAAATTAGTCACTTATTAGCCCACCCGTTCCCCCGTCTCCCTTTGAACCAACCCGGCGTCTGCGCCGCTCCTGGTGGAAATGTTATCTGACAAGTGGTGCCGCGCACCGAGTCGGGAGTCTGTCGAACAAAACACGCTGTTTGCTTTTCCCAGAGCATGACAGGTTGTTTCCCCCGCAACAAAGCCATCAAATATTCTGTGTGATCCGACGCCGTGTTGCACGGGGGGGGGGGGGGGGGGCGGTTGGAGCAGGGGGGTGGTGGTGGTGGTGGTGGTAGGGAGGCCCGCTGAGTGGGAAGCCGGAGTTTGTTAAAGCAATGATTTATGATTAATGCCAACGCTAAATAAGGGACAAAGTGCCTGCAGTACAAATCAATTACAAAGCTACAACGGCGGACCTTTCCCCGAGGTCTACTCACGTCTGGAGTTGTTATGGTGATTTTATTGGAAGGTGGGCGATGCAAGCATATAATGCGTGCGATACATCTATATCAACCTGAGCCGGAGCCAAACTGTAATGCTTTTGATCTTTGATTAGTTACTTTATTGAGATAAAATGGGACTTTCGGCGGCGAGGCCCGGGGCGCACACGCGCGCACGTGCGCGGGCCGCGGGCGGGCAGAGTGCATTTTATCTCCACTCAGACACCCACCTTCAACGCGCAGACGGGGCCCCGGCACCCGAACAAAACAAATTACCACAGGAGTGGCTTCTTAAAAGTAGGCAATTCATTATTTTTATGAAGTCAAATTATAAACAAATTTTAATCCATTAGGCAACCATCCATTCTAATTAATCAACAGGAGTGAACTCCATCTGAAAAAAAAAGGAGAAAGGTTGTTTACTCTCTCCACGGACCAGCGGTGCATATTTCACCATCTTCCCCCTCCGTGAAGGAGGAGGAGGAGGGGGGAGGTGGCAGGGGGGAGGGGGGAGGGGCGCGAGAAATGTTCCTCAAATTGCGAACCTAAACTGTGGATCCGAGCACTCAACTTTTTGGCGCGGGGATGTTTCCAGGGCATTTGCAGATGCTTGAAATAATCTCCAATGTTTTTGCTCAATCTGCTCCGAGGATGGGTGAAATAAATACTTTAAACTAATTAATGTAAGACCAGCTGTTCCCAGCACTTGGCTGGCGCTGGTGAATATTGATGGGTGGGAGGGAGGGATGGGAGGCAGGCAGGCAGGCAGGCAGGCAGGGCTGCTGCTGCTGCTGCTGCTGCTGCTTCTGCTGCTGCTGCTGCTGCTTCTGCTGCTGCTGCTGGGCTCTCGCTCTCGCTCGCGCTTGTTTGTACAAGACTTCAGCCTGCCACATAAACAGATATGAATACTGGATGAGAGCGGAGAGGTGCCTCGCGCGCAACGCAGCTGCGGCTCCGCAGTACAAATAAAACTTTTAGCCTCCCTCCCCCCTCCTCCCCTGATTTCTTCTTTCTCTCCCCTCCTAAATTAACGATTAAGCCGCTGACGGCGTTTGACTGGGCGCGCGGAATAAACTTCCCCCGCTGAAAGATGGCGCCGCCTGACAGGAGTTTAGAAAAAAAAAAAAAAGCAGAAAGAGCTCCCTGACAAAAACATGTGTTGGCTCTGATGTGGCAACAAACGGCAGCTTTTCTCCTGCTACCTGCCTCCCTCCATCCCTCCATCCCTCCATCCATCCCTCTCTTCCCCCCGCCTCCCTCCTCGGAGCCCTGGAGGAGAGGCTGCTGGACAGCAGATGGCATAGCCCCGCCCCTCTCTGCCAGTGATGAATGGTGGATGATGTCATCTCGGGTTTGACAGGCGCCCGCTCCAGTGTACACAAAGGCGGGGAGGCTACATGGAGGCTACGGGGTCGAGCGGCGGGCCGGGCTGCTCCGTGGTTCTCAAAGTCCTCTGTGATGCGCCCTGAAGTGCAGGAGCTCGGCGTGACGCTGCTCGGCCTCTCGCTCCGACCTCAGGAAGAGGCCACGCGGAGGCCAACTGGCAATTACATTGCTGCCACTGTGCAAGCAGATACACACAGACCCAGTCAGCTGCTTTTCCTTTAGCCAACCAAACCTATTGATTGATTGATTGATTGATTGATTTTTAAAATAGTAAATCGACTAAACTTATATACCATGTATACATATATATCTTATGTACCTTCACGGTACCTCAATGCGCTTTGCAATGGCCTCTCATTCACTCACTCACTCACTCACTCACTCACACCAATGGGTGGCTGCTGCCATGCAAGGCGCTGCCAGCCCCATTGGGAGCAATTTAGGGTTAGGTGTCTTGCCACACACAACGACAGGCTGGGACGGAGCAAGCTTTGAACTGCCAACCTTTACAGAGTTACAGTCGCCATAAAAATTGGATTGGAGATTGAAGCTGTATGTCTAATTTCCATCTTAAAACTTAACTTACCAAGGATCCATGTCTGACGGTTTAAGGCTGGGAAAGCCCGATATTTTCTCCTCCATTGCCGTTTCCGTAACAGAGTAGTTTTCCAGGACAGAGTTGTTAGCCCTGAGCCCAGCCCAGCCTAACCTGGAGGACCAGTGGATCGCGCTTCGTCTGATCTCTACCCTTGGATTTGTCCAACTTGAGTGGCGCTACCTGCCTGCATAGCTATAGGGGTCTCTGAGGCACACAAGCCCATCGACCACGACATGGTGGTGATCCGTCAATTAATTTCCATCTCAAGCCCCCTTTTGAATGCAGCTCCCCTCCTCGCCTGTGGTGGCGCTGCAAGAATTACTGAAGGCAAGGCCAAAGCAAACAGTGAACAAGAAACTTTGCTCATCCATTGATTAATGCACGGCAACTTGCTAAGGTTGTGTTTACTTACGATGCCTTTTGTCATAACCTGCTTCCTGCTCCTCTTGTTTCATTTGAGGTTAATATAGGACTGTATTTTTAGGTTGGCCAGGGTTTCCTTCTTTGATCCAGCCAGATTTGGCTTGCTAACAGGCAACACCTGTTGCTACAGTTGGTCCTAAAGGCCCAAGGAGAAGAAGAGGAAAACAGGAAGTGACCTCTAGCCGAGCTTCTTCTCAGTAGACCAGTTTAGGTGTTTCATTCGTAGCAGTTCTGTCCGCACTGAGAGGAATTTTCTCTTTAAAAAGTTCAACTGGAAAGGGAGTTGACACTTTGAATTGCGGATCAAGTTTCTGCTTCATCTCCATCTCTTTTTAGCGTAACAGCCAGCCAAGGTTACGTGGCTTGACTTTGGCAGTTCAGCCACTCATTTTTAAAGGGTCCTTCATTTGGAACGGAGTAATGTTTAATTAAGAAAAAATATAAATGTAAATGTGTTTTTCCTCTTCAGATGAAAACTCCATGTGCACCCCGACAGCGAGAGACAGCTACGAGAGGTTGTCACTGGCCGGACAGGCTCTTCCTCCGGGCTTCCCCTCGCCATTCCTCTTCCCAGACGGCCTGTCGTCCATAGAGACCCTGCTCACCAACATCCAGGTACACTAGGGATTCTAATGAGAAAACACAAGGAGCCGCTCGAAAACGTCCGCATTCTGCTTTGTTTCATGCGCGGCAGACAGCTGTTGTTTAGTCCACGGCAGCTTTCGTGTGTTTAATTTATACTGGTACGAGGCAATAATACACAGAAATAGTGAAACAAAATGCAAACCCACCATGCAGTATTCTTAAATCTGCGTACCTGCTGCTCGGCGGCCCCAGCGCCAGCTCCCACGTAGCAAAGATGAATGTATTTGCCTTCTGTCATCGGGTGTAATGATGTGTGCGCACCGCTGCCCTTCCCGCCGCACCCGCGCGTTGGCATCAGAGCACCGCCGCCTCCCCTTTGGTGCGGCGCGGTAATTAGAAAAGCCGCGAGTGAAGCCGTCGCCAGCTCTCCGACACTCCGCCGAGTCGCCTTTTGATAATGATCGCCGCCCGGAATATTCATACACAAATCAACAAAATGAAACCAAGCAGAAAATGAAGATAAAGCAACTTAGGATAAATTGGGGTCAGAAGAAGCAACAATTAGTAAGATATAGTCCAGTGCGTTTGTTATAATTGCGCGTGGACGGGATTGTAAAAAAAAAAAAAAAAGTGGCTGCGCAGCTCCGGCCTGGTGGCAGCGGAGTTGTGTAATTGGCACGTAGCGACATCATTCACGTCGGTCCGTCCCTCGCCGTTAAGTGAGAGACGGCGCTGCAGAGGCGCGGTATTGACAGACGGCGGCGACACGGAATATCGTCTCTTTAAACCCGCCCGAGGATGGGCTCCATTCTGCGAGGTGAAGTGTTTTTCAACACTTTGCCTGTCATCATCCATCCATCTTCGAAGACCCACTTTCTCCTTTAGGAGGTGGGATGGGGGCGGGGGGGTGAGGGATAGGGGGAGGAGGGGGTGATCCCAGGTCATTGCAGGGCCACATAGAAAAAATGAACAAAGAAACAAACCATTGTCAGCAAACCTTTTTGGACAGTTGGAGTTGCCAGTTTGCCTCGCGTGCGTGCGTGTTTTTGGACTGTGGGAGTGAGCAGGAACACCCAGAGAGAGAACCCTGGTTCTGCCTCTTAACAAAGGCCAACAACTCAAAGGACCCATATTAGCCTAATCCGAGTCTCTAACCTGTCGGTGAGCTCCTCCAAAATGACAAAAGTCCGTCCTTTCAGTTATTTTGCCTGATCTTCATACCAGGATCCGTGCGCAAAAAGGCACTGTCCAGGAGACCAGACCTTTGTGATGTCACAAAGGGCACTGGTGCCTCACTCACACCTCTTCCCAGGTCAGTGGCAACACTCCCAGGCACACCTTGGCCCCACCATCTGAGACCATCTCTGCTTTTTTTTACCTCCTTCCAAACATGTAGAAGGTCCAACAAAGTTTTGGAACTTTTGCCGATGGCAGCACCAAACATGGGGTTAAATACACACAGGGTATTATTGTCTTTTGTCAAATTAACTCATTAAATGTGTGGTGCAACTTCTAAAATAAAATAAATGTAAAATCTCTGTTGGGCTCTTGGCAGGTGAGCTGAAAAATCGTGAAAGTCTTAATATTGATGAAGTAAAGATGACAAGGTCGGCCTACTGTGGGGGAAAAAAAGTTCTCTAAAGTGTTCAAAAAATAAGCAAATTTCGCTGTTTTCTTTCCTTTCGGCCTCTCAAACTTCAGCCCCTTGAACCTGGAATCAAGTTTGGTGGAAGGAAGAAAACACTTCACACTTTTTACGTCGTGCTGGCACACAAACAAAACCCCAGCCCTCTGTGGTGGTGGTGGTGGTGGTGGAGGTAGTAATTAGGGAGGAGAGGAGGAGATGGGTGCGTGGCTGCTTGGATCAGGCGGGAGCTGCCGTGAGACGATGACACGTTCACAGAGACAGAAGGAGCCTCAGAGGAAGCTGGTTCCGGGCCCCCGGGCCCTCTGCTGGTGCTCCTCCACGGCGGGCAGAACTCTCAGCAGCAGCTTCAAGACCACTTTCAAGAGTCCTCGCCACTTCTCTGTGATCCCCTGCCCGCTTTTCGTTTTTTAATACTCTCCCTATATATACTCATGAGTATTGGCTCTCTCTTTCTGTGTGTGTGACGTGCGCAGGGCCTCCTCAAGGTGGCCATTGACAACGCGCGGGCTCAGGAGAAGCAGGTGCAGCTGGAGAAGACGGAGCTGAAGATGGAGCTGTTCAGGGAGCGGGAGCTCCGGGAGACCCTGGAGAAGCAGCTCGCCATGGAGCAGAAGAACCGAGGTGCGTCCTGCTGACAGCCCGGGGGGGGGGGAGTTGGCTTCCTGTACCCCTCCTCCACCCGCCTTAAACTTCCTGCCACGCGGCCCGATCCTTTATTAAATTTACCGCCGCCTCCGCCGCTTTGCTTTGGTTACTCTTGCCGTTATCCGTTTAGCGCGCCGTCTCCCCAGCTCCCAGTCAGTTATCCTAATTGGTAATACGCGTTAAGTTAAAGAAACCGGCCGGCGCCTCATGTTAAATGCATCAGCCTCGCCCGCTAACTGCGTCGTTTATGTTTAATGAGAGAAATTCATGAAAAATATCCCAATAAATTTTTCAATTTGCTCCAGATCTCCCCACCCCCCCAGCAGTGTGTTCAGTCTAAGTCACTATTTTCTTCTTTTATTAAAGCAGATCCTAACGTGCTAAAATATTTAGCTCTAATTGATCTACCGTTTTTTTCTCCCGCCACGGCGCCAGACCTTCCCCTCCCCTTTTCTTTCTTTTTTCTTCCCTCCCGAACGCGATCTGGATAGTCAGATTTCGAGCGCCCGCTAATGTGTCCCCGCCCACTTGCGATTGCTGAGGCTGTTGCTCTCTGCCAACCCGCAGCGATCATTCAGAAGCGTCTGAAGAAGGAGAAGAAGGCCAAGAGGAAACTGCAGGAGGCGCTGGAGTACGAGTCCAAGAGGAGAGAGCAGGTGGAGCACACCCTGAAGCAGCCGTCGCCCTCGGACAGCATGCGCTCACTCAACGGTCAGACTCCCAGCATTCCATCACATACAGGCTGTGTGTGTGTGTGTGTGTGTGTGTGTGTGTGTGTGTGTGTGTGTGTGTGTGTGTGTGTGTCCATCCAGAAAGTCCAGTGTCGGAATGCCAAATAAGAGAGTTTGCAAAAAAAAAACACACAACAAAAACATGTTTACTCGGTTAGAACTCTATTCTAATTCTATTAAACCTGTTGGGATCCCAACGCAATTACGCCAATCGCAGTGTTTCCTGCATTATGGATTTTATACAAGAGCAGCTTGTCAACTAGTTTTCTTTTCCAACCCTTTCCGCCATCACATTTCAGTGAAAGAAGTGCTGAGAGGGAATGATCGTCCAAAGCCTCAGCATGTCTCGCCAGTATTTTTATGTCTCTTTGTGTTTTTCAAAGGCTTAGACATACAACTGTATTGTGAAATAAATAAGTAAATAGTAACAGTAAATAAATAGGAAGCGTTATTACTAGCAGGAGTGGTATCCATAATATTGTGATTATTTGAGTTTAAATATAATTATGAGTAGTAGTTGTATTGCTAGTAGTGGCAGTTACAGTGGTTAAACTACTACTAGTAATTTAAAGTACTAATAATAGTAATAGGCAGATGTATCCGCAGCTCTTCAAATTGTGTTTTTATATTGTTTTGCCATGTCTGCCACTTAATGAATGTAAGCTATGGTCTGTCTGCCTGGATTGTAAGAAGCCTCTATTCCCAACTGTCCTATGAAACCCGGCCTCACTTCCAAACAGACGCCCAGTCCAGCAAGTTGACAGTCGTCATAAACACTGTCTCTCTCTCTCTCTCTCTCACTCTCTCTCTCTCTCTCTCTCCCTCTCTCTCTCTCTCTCTCTCTCTCAATGACCGAACCCTTTGACTGTAGGGTCACTCACCTAGCTCCTCCCCACCCTCCACGCCTCCCCCACCCCCCTCCCTCCACGGGATGGTCCCGTCTGCAGCCTCTGGCCGTCTCTGTCAGCCTCTCATTTCCAGTGAACAATGTGATCGGTGGACGCCGGCGATGTTTAACGGTGTCCCCCTCTCCCTCTCTCTCCCTCTCTCTCTCTCTCTCTCTCCCTCTCTCTCTCCTTACAGACTCTCTGACCCCTGAGATGGAGAGTGACCGCAGCAGTGGAAGAACAGATGCTGAAAGGACAATACAAGGTACAGGGGCTCAGATGAGACAATAAATCTCTCTCTCCTTCTCTGGCTCTCACTCCAGCGCCCCCCAACCCCACCCTGCCTCCTCACTCTCTCTCTCTCTCTCTCTCTTTCTCTCCCTCTTTCTCTCTCTCTCACACACGCACGCACGCACACGCGCGCTGCCTCAGTTTATGAACATTAGTGTTTCTGTGCCTGCTGTTCAGGCATACAGCTCACCATCTGGGCCACAGCGCCGGGTCAAGATCATTGTCTTTTTTTTTTTCTCTCTCTCTCTCTTGCCCCCCCCCTTTCTGTTTTTTTTCCAGTCATAGAAAATATCAGGGCGACTGCGAGGAAAAAACGGGCACGCGTTTTCGGATTAATTCTGCCAAAGCCCAAATAAATAAATAAATAAATAAACGGGTGGAGGGAATCAAAAGACGACGGAGCTTGTTTACAGCTCGGGAGACGTTAATGAGTCGTTAAAAACCGCTGAGAAAAAAAAAAAACACGTAACGTCTCGGAATCCCCCCTTTGATAGTAATAAACGGGGCAAATCAATCCATTTTATGAATAAGGCTTGTACATTTTTAATGGTTTGTTTGTTTGTTAGCCTTGGGGGGGCTGTATGTGTTTGGGGAAAGGGAGGTGGGGGGGAGGGAAGGGTGAGGGTGGTTGAGGGGGGGCGCGGTGGCGCTCTGGCGATAACCTCGGTGGACCGTCTCCTATCTGTGTTTACCCAGACACGAGGCGTCTCGCAGGGGGTGAACATCCTCATTACCGCTCCGACGTCTTGGGCCGTATCTGAGGCCGAGGTGCCCGGTTTATCCGGGGCCGGGGAGGAAGAGGAGGGGGGTGGGGGCGGGAGATGGGGAAAAAAAAAAAAGAAAAAAGCAAATAAAAAAAAAATAGTAAATCTGCTGCGTGTAATTTGACGGTGATTTTTTTTTAAGAAAAAGTGGGAAATCTGAGCCCCTTCGTTTTAACTCTTTAATGTTTGATTAGTCTACTTGAGGCGCCGAGAGGAAACGGTGACCCCGCCCTCTCCCTTTCCCCCTCCCCCCACCCCCCAAAACCCTTTTAATTAAATGTCATTTAGCCGCTGTGGGGATCTGAAGCAGTTTTGATGTCCAAAAAAAGGAAATCCATATGTCATCACTTCAGTCCGACGATAACTTCCCGACGCCAGATGTAATTATAGCCCCTTATTTCATACCAAATTAGTATATTTAGCCACTTTAATTCCTTAACACTCCTATTAAGTGCTGCCCCTCTTTCTCTTTGGGCGGGGTCGGGGGGGGGGGCTAATTTATCAATTTGAGTGCGTTAAAAGTTCGCCTCTCCCAGCTACGGTCGGCCGCGCCTGTTGAAATGAACCCCGGCCTCCCTGAAATTGTATCTGTATTTGGAACGGACAAGCAAATTGGCACAGTACAGCAGAATTAAAGGTAATAAAGATAAAAGTCGTGTTCATGTGCACTAGTAGGAAAACAGCAAACATCCTCCTCCTTAAGAATGTGCCAGTATTCAGTACTCTGGTACAACTTAATTATGAGTCAAACGGTTGGAATGAACAATGAACAAACAAATAAGAACCTGAGGGTCACCCGCTGTCAAAAAACATTCATAATAACCAAACAGAAATTAAATCATAAACTTAGTAAAAAGTAGTACCAGTGAGATCATAAAAAATCTTCTCTCCCGGGGGTTATAAATAAAATCAATTTGTTCCACATTTGGTAAAAAAAAAAAAATTAGCTTGTTGGATTCTTAGTGGAAAGGACAATCTTTCCGTCCTAGATATCTCTTGAATGGTTCTGAACCAGTCATCCAGAGTAGGTGGGGTCAGTGCTGATCATCTCCTGGTAATGGGCTTTTTACCTACCACCAAAAGCAATTGTATTAACTTTATCTCCCTCCGAGGTTTCAAGAAGGTAACCTGACCTAAACGCAAGGCCCTAAAGACTGTGCTTAGTAAAGAGTGAATATCCCTCTGGAACACCCTCAGTTTGGACCAGTCCCTACAGATGTGCTAGTGGTTAGCCACCGTCGATCCAACATTGTCTCCAGCGTGGCGTATTTGTTCCTTTGCATTTCTCTCGATTGTAGTCTCTTGAAGTATCCTGACGCCGATTCTTAAAAACTGAGCCTTCCAGCAACGTCGGGGTCTTTGTTGCGAGGGGAAGGGAGACGGCAAACGTAATAGTGAAATGAAGAAAACCAAGGGCCTTGCGTTGCGTTTTTCCCTGTTTTTTCCTTCAATTAGAGCAGCATTTGTCTGCCACCCATGTCTCCCTTGCTCTGCTCCGCAAGCAGCGCTGTATAATTAACCTCAAATGGCAAAAAATGATGTTGATAAATTACACGAGCAGAAGGCGGAGAGGGGGGGGGGGAGAGGGAAGGGGAGAGAAGGGAAAAAAAGAAAGGGGGGGGGGAAAGAAAAAAAACAAGCCCGTCGACTCGCGCCGAGAGGAATGCGTCGGCGTGTATACGGGAGTCCAGAACCGAGGCGGGAAGGACGGGAGAGATGGAGCGGGGGAGGAGGGAAGGGGGGGGGGAGAAATAATGAGGGCGTAATTTTAGAGAACTAATTATTTCTATTTGTCTTTTGTCACACTTCTCTAATTCTGCGATATTAACACAGTCTGTGTTTATTAATTGCTTCTACAGTGTTTTGAATCGGGTCCAAGAGGGAGCGCGGCTCTTTTAGCAGGCGAGCTGCTGGGACACGCGCACCTCCCCGCCGCCGCCACTCGGCAGCGCCGCCGCGCATGCCAATGTATCTCCGCGCGCTATCTCCGCCCGCCCGCCCGCCCGCCGCCGCTTCCCACTCGTCGTGTTGGGCGAGTTTACACGACCCTGTGCGCCGCGATAAAGTTCTTTGTTGCGAGATTAAACATCAAAACAGTTAAAGTGAAATTAAAATTAAATGAACGAATGTCACTGGAGCAAAAAAGACTGTAATTAATGGATCCCTTAATTGTCTTCATAAAATATTTGCATGGGCATAATTTGCATAATTTACATGTATTAATTAATCTTTCAAAGGAATTTTGTGCTGAGAGAGGCCAAAAAAAAAAAAGCCCCTTTGTTTTATTTAGCACCTAATGAAATATTTATTCTCTTTAATGAACTTTTCATCTTGATTTTGAATATAAAAATACTAAAGTTTTTAACATATTTTAATGAGACAGCCTCTCCGCCCAGCGACGTGTCAGGACGTCACTGATTTTTCTCTTCTTCTCCTCGTCGCCAGCGTCAAACAGATGTTTCAGCATTTGCTTCTCGTGCGCAAAAAAACAGAGGGGTGGGGGATTCACCCGTCACGACGATGCTCAGATCTTCTTTTTTTTTTTTTTTACGAGTCAAACGCGAACGTCAAGCCCTTCCGCCCGACAGCCAATCAGGCGTCGGCGCCGGGTCGAATAATTAAATGAGCTCCTCACAGCGGCGGCGAAAAAACTGCTGCGACCGTGAGTCGGGACAGACAGGTAGACGGAGGGAGGGAGGAGTGGAAGAGGAAGGGGAGAGGGAGGGGTGGTGTGTGAAGCACCCCAGAAGTACACACACACACACACACACACACACACACACACACCCTGGGGTGTGTGTTCTCTGTAGCTCGGCGTTCGCGCCGTAATGACTTTTACACAGAAGCCTCGCTGGTTGTTGCTCGGGCAGATGCAGCCAGAGTGCAATGCCGTGGAGACCAACGGGGATTCTGGGTAATTAGCCTGTGTGTTTGTACGCCACCCGGCCCCTCCCCCCCCACCCTCTGCCTCCGACACATCACACTTACTGTAAACACACACACACACACACACCAAGGCCTTTGTTGTAAAAGCGTATACTCACAGTACAATAAAAGTCATTTGGTTTTCCTACCCAGAGAACAGTTGTTATTCATATATATATAAGAATATACAAAAAGGAAAAATCTTGCTCACAGTTAGCTGCCATCTTGCACCGCCATATTTCTTTGTAATAAACCAACGATGAAGGACGCGGGGACCAGGTTTGTGCGTGCGGGCCACCATAGTTCACTGGCAGGCTCGGGAGAGGGAGGGTGAGTGAATGAGCGCTGCAATCTAAAATCTGACCCTCAGACAGACTTACTGTAAACACACACACACACATACACACACACACGCATACACACACATACACACACATACACACCGAGGGCCTTTGTTGTCTCGGCTAAGACATAAAAACGCAGGCCGGCCAGAACGTTGAGGTTTAGCTACATTTCCTGTCGCAGGAAAGACAAAGTTAGCAGTTACGGCGAGGAGCTCGACGCTTCCCAATGTTTTCTCGATGCCTGACATCTCCACCAGATCGTCCCGCGTCGTGTCCGACAAGCGGCGCCGCGCCCGAATGTCTCGGCACGCTCCACGCTCGCTCCGACGGGGGAATTATTTACGGGCGGCGCCGCGGAAGAGCTGCGCTCTCCTTCCTCCTCGTAGCCGCTCGCCGGCGGAGGAATTGTGGAGGTAATAAACGTCAAACGCGCTCCTGAGCCGCGCCTAACAGATGCTTTTACCGGCTCGGCTTTCCGAGCGCCGCTGCTCACTCAGGCAAGCGAGGGGCTGTCTTCACTTCCATTGGCTTATTTGTTTCTTTATTTATCTCCCGCTGGAAATGGACAAAGCTCGTTAAGGTTGGAGGTGTGCACGACGTCAGCCGGCGACCTTTTTTTATTTTTTGGGGGCAATATGTCTGAACACGCGTATCGAAGGTGCCTGCGAGTGCAGTTATCATAGCTGCCTTTACAGTGCGCGTGCCCCCCCCCCCTGTCAGTAATAAAATATGCATGTAAGGGTGTAATTATATTTGCATGCCTGGCTGAGGTGCAGCGTGCGATAGCTAAAGGTTAAAGCGTGTGTTTAGTCCCGCGACTCCTTCCCCTCTTGATGTTAACAAGGCACCGCAGAGAACGACGGCGGATGAAAAAGTCGTCCGTCCGGCTCGGTCGCTAATCACGTTAGCGCTGGTTGCATACTTGAAACCTCACCCCTTAAAGGTACAGTTTGTAAAATTCTGCCATCTAGTGGTCAGATTTTAGATTGCAGCGCTCATTCGCTCACCCTCGCTCTCTCAAGCTTGCCGGTGAACTACAGTGGCACACATGGTCACATGGCAGTTGACTGTGACCTTTGCTCTCTGTATATTTTTAGATATAGATAACAACTGTTCTATGGGTACGAAAACCAAATTACTTTTATTGTACTGTGAGCATACACTTATATCAATATATTTAAAAAAAATTAAAAAAAAAAACACCAGGGGGCGACATTCAGTTCTGAAGCAACGTCAACAGTCACATCCTGAGCGCCGCGTTTGCGTCAGCAGGATGTTAGCTTTTGGCTAATTGTGGCCTCTTGTGTGTGTTTGTCTGTTGCAGACGGGAGGCTGTTCCTGAAGACCACAGTGATGTACTGATGAGGTTGCGAGGAGCTGGGAGGAAGAAAAAGAAGGAAAAAAGTATATACACCAGGAAAAAAAGAAGAAGAATAAAAGACGAAGAATTAAGAAGAAAAACTCATGAAGATTCTCAAGAGTCTGTGTTCCAGGCTGATTTGGAGGTGGAGAGAAATAAATCAGGCTGCTTGTAGGACTCCGGTGGAGGACTTCTGCAGGAGGTCGTGTCTGAATGTAGAGTAAGAAGTCTTTTCCTCGAACAGGCCGACATCGTTTCGACAAAAGCGGGTTTTGGACCCTAGCTGGGTGTTTTTTTTTCCGGTGCGAAGGATAAACACACATATTGAGCACAGCTTAAAAAAAAA